>NC_062518.1:20860796-20935796 GCF_022655615.1 Tachysurus fulvidraco
GTCCATTTTGTTTCTTTTTTAATTCCAAAAAATATCGGAAATGTCTAACGTATCGTTTCAAGTTAGCTTTTGATTAAAACTTATGTCTATATTTACATTTAGCAGACGTCCTTATACAGAGACTTACAGAAGTGTTTGAAGTCTCTATCAGCAAAGACATCTGTACTGGTTCACCAAACCCATCAATCTATAAATAAAGAAAGAAAGAAAGAAAGAAAGAAAGAAAGAAAGAAAGAAAGAAAGAAAGAAAGAAAGAAAGAAAGAAAGAAATACTTTCTTGGGAGAAATGTTCTACATTGATTAAAGAATATAAAAAAAATCTTTTCTCCAAAGAGAACTCTTTTACTTATTTTTTCTACTTTGTATTTTATTATTATTATTATTATTATTATTATTATTATTATTATTATTATTATTATTATTATTATTTACACTTTTACTTTCTTTGGGGATTCTTATTTTTGTTACATTTAGATTGCTGCATTGTATGTATGAAAAGTGCGACACAAATATAGTTCATTCATTCATTCATTCATTCATTCATTCATTCATTCATTCATTCATTATCTACCGCTTATCCGAACTTCTCGGGTCATGGGGAGCCTCTGCCTATCTCAGGTGTCATCAGGCATCGAGGCAGGATACACCCTGGACGGAGTGCCAACCCATCGCAGGGCACACACACACACTCTCATTCACAAATATAGTTTATTATTATTAGTAGTAGTAGTAGTAGTTGTAGAAGTAGTAGTAGTAGTAGTAGTAGTAGAACAGGATTCATGGGAAGGGATGCATGTGATGCTTTAACATTGTCTGGCTGTGAAATGCCAGCGACTGATAAAAAACACAGCAGCACCCTGACAAAGTGCAGATTCAGTAAAGATTTTAAATTGTGAATCCCATGAGATCAGAGAATCCTGGAGGTGCAACACACCAATATAGCTCAGACAGATGAGAGAATATATATAATCAAAATTCTTTCCAGAAATATTTTTTGTCCGCAACACGTTTTATGTTTTTTTTTTTCCTGCATTCATTAAATACTTTAGAATTTTTAGTTAAATGGAGAGATGATGTTGGCAATATGGTAAAAAAATTTCTCTTTTATAATTGGTGACACATTCTGCACTTTCTGTTCATTTATAGTTAAGTTTAATGTCACAGCAAGAGTTCGCACTTAAAATAAAATTTTTCGGGAAATAAACTTGTTAATTAGTGAACAAACAACGTATCATTTATAACGAGGTTTCAATCCTAAGTAAACTGAATGTAACATGTATACGAATACGTTGATATATATTATATATGGTTAACTATAGCACTATAGCACTTAAACTTAAGAAATGAGTGAGGATTCAAAACATTTCATAACACAATAGAATTAGGCTTTAGAGCAAAAGTAAAAATTGTTCATAACACTAAATGTTAAATCAGTTCAAAGTTCTGGAAAATGCAAATCTTAAATGCAAATTGAGTTCAGAATCCCACCACCATATTAGTATGCAAACAGGAAACATCAAGTTGAACAAAAGTTTAACATAAACTTTTTACATAATTTTTTAAAACTTTTTTTTTTCAAGTTTTTGCCAAATTAACAGAAACATTGAATGGTTTTTATTCTACAGTGCTGCAGATGTAAACACCTCATCCCTCACATGCTTTTGCTCTATTTTAAGACTTCCCATGACTGGTCCTTCTATAATGTTAAAAAATAAATAAAATAAAAACAAAAAACAGGTCTCCTTTATGAAAGATTTAACTTATAAGAGATGAGAGATTGAGAAATTCTTCGTTAAAGAACAACACAGTGTGTTACGATACTGTGTGTGTGTGTGTGTGTGTGTGTGTGTGTGTGTGTGTGTGTGTGTGTGTGTGTGTGTGTGTGTGTATGTGTGTGTATGTGTGTGTTCGTGGCAGCTGCAGGGGCAGTAAAAGCAGAGGAAGCAGCACCGGGGAGGTCTGCTTGTCATGCGCTCGGTGTGTTTGCCCCCATGACTCAGTGCAGCTCCACACACTGGTGTTGATTGCAGCACTGATGCTGAATGCAGGGCTGTAATCTAGCTGTAAGACCGGTGTGTTTACTGCAGATGTGTCAGCATTGTCATGTAGGGCAGCATTAACTCCAGCCCTTTGTTTTTCATCAATCCACTCAGAGACCACTTTCTCCGAATGAAAGAGGGGGGGCCTGAGATTACAAGGGATTTGTGCTGTCAAGGGCAAAGCGACGATAGAGCTAGAGATGTGTGAGGACTTTCACATCCAGTGAAAAGCTCCGTGGAGGAGCATCAAGGTTATACCACTTTACCTTCTTATTTGTTACTAGACATTCTACTAAAATATCCTGGATAAGGTTATAGACTAGATAATACTCAAAACAATAAACAAACAAATAAATAAATACATGGAAACAACCTGGAAATTTGACAAATATTATCCCAAAAAATTTAAAAAATTATTTATTATTATTTTTTTAAATCTGAGATGATTTTTTTTAACTGAATGATTTCAGATGTGAGTATATAAATACTGTATGTTGAATTTTACTAATGTAGTACATTTTGTATAATATTATCAATATAATGTAATGTGTTTAATTAAAAAAAGTAATGCAGAATTGGAAAATAAATTGTGTATTTTTCAACTGCAAAGAACTCTGACTAATAAATGTACCTAATAATATTTGTTATCAATTCTATGTAGAAATAATAAAACACAGCTTTGACATATTAAAAAAATGAGTCATTCTTAGTGTTTGAGTGTTTGTGGTGTCAATACTAGAAACTCGGGAAGATCTGTAGTGCTGTTTTATGGAAATTTTTAAAATCATGTTGGTATTTTACTCATTTTTCCTCAGAGTTAACGCTTTTACCTTAGTCATTATGACTGCTGGGTTTTTATTTATTTACAAAATGAAATTTATTTAAGCTTGTGAAATTAAATTTATAAAAATACTAAAATATTATAGGAGCATTAATGATTTGTGATTAATATGAAAATAAATATAAAAACATCACCAGCATATAGTACGTCTTAGAGACTGTGGACAAAAGCGGATGTTCTGGTTCGAGTGGACTTCGCATCACTAACTACTTTGTCAGCTTGAACTTTTGTGAAGCGATAAAAAAAAAAGAAAAAATAGGGGCCGCATCTGTAAAAGTGAGCTTTTCTGTGTGTTTGTGTGTATAGGACACATTTGGTTTGTTTTGGATGGGTTACACTGCGGTTTCCCTCCAACCACATTCCGAATTGCAGTTTCTGCCAGCTCTAAAGTGTTTGCTTTCTTGGCGTGGACGCCCGGATCGGGGCTTGTTTGTGTCTTTTTGTGTATGTTTTGGCCAGACGCGTGACCTTTTAGTGGCACAAACTTTTGCTTGCTGTGTTCCATCTGGCTAAACACTCATCCAGAAATGTATGTGTGTTTTCTGTGTGTCTGTGGGTTTAATACTTGAATAAAAAAGATTATTATTATTATTATTATTATTATTATTATTATTATTAATATTATTATTGTCTGTATTAAACAAATGGTGTTTTACCAAAACTATACCATAATCCCTGCTGAATCCTCAAATTTGATTGGCTGATTGATCTGCTATCTGTCCTCCTGACACTTTAGTGTTTCTATGCATACAGGCATATGTGCAATGGACACAACACATACAAATGTGGACTAGAATATTTTATATTGTGATGTTTGAAAGAATCCTTTTCATGACAAGTATTTTTTTTTCTCCTATTAAAAAGGCAAAAGTGTATAAATACTTAGAGTTGTCTTAGGACAGGTCCTATGGTCTAGTTGGATATTAACTCAAGTCAGGTTGTGGGAAGAAAAAAAAAATACTAAAAGCGCATGGTTTCTCTCAGGTTGTGTACTCCCACACATACACCACAGGGGGGAGGAGAGGGATGAGAAAGTTGATGAGGAGGAGGAGGTGGAGGAGGAGGAGGAGGAGGAGGGCTGTCCTTTCAGTGCCCTTCTTCTCTTTCTGTCAGGAAGACTTTGGACAGGGAGTGGGTGGACAAATGAAAGACCCCCTGACCACCTCTTTGTCTCTCTTGCCCCAATTCCAATCAGCTCAGATTGGGACAAAAGCAACGTCTCTTTTGTCTTGATTAAGCTTGTCCAGCTTGTTGGAGGCACAAATCAGGGTCTGAGACATTAATGTGGATTGGATGTAAAATCCGTCCCCCAATCCGCCACTCTTCAATCGCTCGGCCAAAAAAAAAAATAACGACTAGCCTCTGACACGAGCATGCCATGTCCGTTATTAATGGCTGCTAAAATGTAGCTACCTCAAGGTCTCATGCTGAATAAATATCATTCATCACCAGCACAATTCAAACAAGCAAGATAGATGGGTATTAAAGCACATACTTTTGTCCAATAGTGATGAAAGTAAGGTGTGTGTGGAACTATGAATGGTTAACATGTTTAAAACAGGAAAAATATTTGACTCCTTAAGCAGGGGAGAGAGCAAACATACACCAAGCAATTTTTCACTGAATGTTATCTCATTTCTGGCTTCAGAAGGCAAACTGCAAGCTAACAAGGACTGCATGTGTCTTCCTTGTTCCAAAACATAAAATCCTTTGAAACACCTTGTTTAGGAAAATAGACTCCTGGATTTGGTGCTCGAACTGTAGTTTCTTGTCTCGGCTGTTCCCGACCTGTAGTAAGAAAATCTTTGACCAAAAAGTGTTCAGTCCAAATTCGAGCAAAGAATTTTAATGGGTTCTAGCTAATGGGATCTAATTGGAGAGACTGGGAGGTAAGGATAGTTGCAACTAAGAAAATGATGGGGGGACAAAGCTCAGGTTTCACAGGGACGCCGGACACGAGAGACATTAGCGCAATTAAATGGAAGCTGAACTTTCATTCTTTCTATTCTTTTTTTTTTCTCAGAGAATGGTAGAAGCCATGAGAGAAACCAAGGAATGAAATGGAATTTGGGAAGGAGGTAAAATTCCGTACAGATTACGGATTAAGTTAGATGTACAATCTTTACACATATATGCTGTATGTGTATATCGTCATTAAAGTGGTGATTTTGCCGCGAGGGAAGACAAATATTCTGTTATAGGAAAGATATAACAGTACATACACCACAGCAATTTGTCAACATTACCAATGGGTTCGTTTACTACATGTAACTTTATATCCATTTATAACTGTTTTATACCTGGGAAGCATCAAACATATTACGTTACGTTACGTATAGATTTAAATTAAGAATTGTTTTATCACTAGATTTGTTTCTATTTTGGAATTAATAAGATAAAAAATGTAGAATCGCAACTTAAGAAAATTGCAAACACTGACACTAGGGATTCCTTTTATTAATGTTAACGTCGACAGAAACCATTGCTATACCATGGCTTTCTATATAAAATAAAATCTAAAAAAAAAAATCTGCTAAATACTTAGCATGGGAATTATGGAAGTTAGCTGTTACTATGGAAACAATAAAAATATTCATTAGCATTATGGGTGGAAAACGTTTAAAAAGCACCGATGAAATTTTTTTTGTGTTTTTTTTTTTTAAAGAAAGGTATTGTTTTTAATCTCAAGTATTATCTCGGAATAACGGGATTTTATAGTAAATAAATAAAATGGCCTGTTTATTCTGAAGCTGGAAGGTTTTTGGTACATTGCTGTATGAATACTGCTGTAGCATGTTTATTGTTTCAGATCATACTTCTAGTGAGTGAAAATGCAATATATATAAATAAATATACGCTTTGACAGGTTTGGTGGATGGCTTTTCTCTAGACACGTTGGGCTCTCGAGGCTGTTGAGTGGTATTTTTTGAGACGGTTCTTATCAGACCCCGACGGGTTTCTTGAATTTTGACACCATCAAAATGCCAAAGGAGAAGTGCTGGGCATTGTGGGCCCTGACAGAAAAAAGTTGGAGCCAGAGGGGTCACAAGATGACAAGTCAGACAAGATCAAGACCACCAGTGAGTCTGTTAGCGCCACACTATCACACACTTTCACATGCCCAAGAGAAACATTCCCTACAGTATGGAAAAAACCCTCTAAGAAACTCAGAAAGCAAGATCATCCTTTTGGCTATTTTTTCTTTCTCTTTGCATCATCATCTATCCTAAAGACATTCCCATGTTGGAAAACATTGCTGACGGTCTAGACTCTAGCATTACATAAAAAATTCTTTCAAAAGCATTTTTGTTTGGTTTGGTTTTGTTTGTTATGAGTCTCAGATTAAATGTAGTGTCTGGAAGTGTTTTCCCCTTCTGACCAATCAGAATCTGGAATTCTCTCTTCTTTTGTGCCATCGAAAGAACATCAACCCGAAACAATTCATCTATGAAAGACGACGACACAATTACCGCTAATTGCTGTGCTCATTCTAGCAGCTTAATGTGTGTGAGCTGACTCCTGTTTTGCTGTAATATTGATGTCATCTTCCTGTTGTTACTTTAAACACAGCTCAATTTACACCTCCGGTAATTAAAGTCTCAGAGAGCAAGCGTTTCTAAACGGCTTATCAACCGTCTAGCATCTGTAACCGTCGCCGCTGCTTCTGTACTTCTTAATTAATGGAGCCAGATGTCTTACGTATTCCTTATTCGCCATCCGCACAATCCAAAGACAAAAGAAAATTTTTTAAAAATCACACTTTTCTTACTATAAGGATCTGTAATTACACGCAACACGGCAACACGGCACACTGTATGATCATTAACGATCACAGAATCTTTTACTTTCCACTTGGGTTCCATGTCCCAAGCAGAGCCTCTGAAATCAATATGCCAAGAAGAACAGATGGATGCATGACGACTTGTACAGAAATTCCTGATACTCGCATATCTAAGTAGAGGCCTGACGCTCCGAAATCCAATTGGGATCTCATATTAGTGTTTACACCAATCCAGTGTCAGCTAACTGACCATTTATTTCTTAAAGCGTTGTCATTGTTATTTATGTGCTATGTGCGTGTGCATACAGCCATACGTCTGTCCGTATTGCTTGCATATGGCATTATTTGCTTTGGCGCACATGTGTGTGTGTGTGATCTCAATTGGCAAAGGAGTGTTTGAGCAAATGAAATAACAAAATGGCCTCCTGTGTTTCCTGACTTACTGCAAGCACCTGCTGCTGTTTGCTGCTTCTGTTTACATGTCAAACCTCACGTCTCTGACAGAACTCACAACTTCGACACCTACAGATGTATGCGGAATGACAACAAAGGTTTTCTTCTTCTTTAAAATAAGTTAGAAATAAAACATAACAGGAAAAATATCAATCAAAGACAATGGAAAAGCAACAAAGTTGAACAAAGAGAAATTTGATATCACTGTGCGTATTTTTAACCATTTTTGGCTACATTTAATGTTGGACAGCGTTTGCAAGTTAATTTGTGTTTTCACTTACTGGAACGATCCTTCCACATTTCGAATACCATAGATAAGCCATTAGCCTTAAGTTATGCTATACAAATCCGAGTAAATTTACTCGACGTCATTATATAAACAGACTATTGTACTCGGAATTACAGCTATTATATAAGATGAATGAATTAAAACCTCGTGGCCAATAGGATTTGAGAATCTGACAGCGTTAAATTTGAAACGATTCTGCTGAGAAATATTTTGCTTTTCGAAAAAAAAAGAGTTAAAAATCAATGGTCTTCCATGCTGGCGGTCACAGCAAAGTACTGAAATGTTTCATGAGATGTTTCACGGTGACTCTTTGCACCTGAGATCATCGCCTTCTGCCTTTTTATTTTCCTCCCCTGCTCCGCTTGCAGTGTTAAGTAGAGTCGAGTCGTGACAGCTGCTGAGGTGCTGTGAGACAGCCTCGTGATGTCTTCCCCCTGCTAATGACTCCACTCGTTTTTTTCCCACCGTTGTGGGACACCCTAGACCATTAAAGATCCACTACAGTGTTAAACATCTGAAGCCAGCTTTTACTAGCTAGCGCTGGACTGTTATTTACATTCTATGTAGACTTTAAAGAGCCGAGGAATTAGCGATGAAAACACAGGCTAGGTGCAAAACCCCTCAAGGTGCCGATGTGGTATATTTTGAAGGTATAAGTTTGTGTGTATGTTAGCAAAGACTAAGCCAGTTTGCCTTAATTTACCTCATGCTAAATCCTCCTGTGATATTAGCAGCGTCCGTATCTCAGAGTAAAATATATCCAAATTCTGACGTGTCTCAGAAGTCAACGGAGAAATTAGTACGGTGAAAATGAAGGAAAACAACACTGCAGCCTAGCAAAACCTTCCTAATGAATATCTATATTAGCTCTCTTTTCTCAATTACAAATAGAATGAAGGAAAGACCATCAGAGACTGTTTGTTGATGGTGATTAGGAATGTCTTCGCTGCCGATCGATTTCTCTTTCGCCCAGGGAGACGAACATAAGCACGGATGAAACAAGCTAGTGCTTGATTAGCCAAGTCTTGAATCCATTGGTATGCTCCAGAGAGAAAGCTCTCTCTAGCTGAGAAGTAGCGGTCTTTATGATAACAACACAATTTCAGATAGTCTGCAGTCTGAACTTATTTCAAGGTCCAGTTGCATAAAATTCCTTGAACTAGCATGAATGAATTTTCAACACTGTGATCAATCCTTAATGAAAAATAAATATCCTTTCCTTATTAATGTCTCTAAGCATGTGACTGGTCTGATGCACTGCCTTTAGCTTAATAAGTTTAGCTTCACCATTGGATTTGACCCAGAAGCCACGATGGTTTATGTTCTTATCATACATTTGTTGGTTCTGTTATAGAATTTTTTCATATACTGGGTTTAGTCCAATGAAGCACTTTACTGGACTACAGACAACCACAAGATGGCCTTTGATCTAGAACATTTCTTTGGTGTACTTGTCAAGAAGTGTATAAAAAAAGCAGCCCTATCGAAATCCATCCTGTAGATAAGAGCAAGCTTTCTAAGCTTGCCTTTTTATATTAAGCAGAGGTTTTTAGCCCTCTTCTGAGCATTCGCTCAATGTGTAAACCTCTCCATCATGTTCTTTGTTCCTTCATCCGATCCACCTACACAGCTCCAGACTGCTGAGCGGATTCTTTCAATGTGCTCGGGCTGCATTCATCCCCCTCTCCAGAGCTCCAGCGATCTTCCACTGAATATTTTCGAAAGCTTCCTTCTTCCATTTGGGAGCAGAATACGTTTTGCACAACTGTATATATTGTACGTAAAGTTCTGAAATTATCTGCATTAAGAGGAATGGTTGGGGGTATAAGATTTGCCAGGATGTTGGAAATTCCCTCGAGGGTTGTTTGGGCGCTCTGCCTGGACAATACAGATGTGTGGGCAGATGCCATCTGGGGTTCAGAGAACAAAACCCGGGTGTGGGGGGGACAGCATTAGGGGAATTCAATCAGGAGACATGAGAATCCAGGAGGAGAATGAAAAATGGTCCGAGTGTAATCAATCAAAATGGATGGTGACACAAATGACCGAGAACAACGGGCGCGAGGTGAAAGCGGTGCCCTCCGCCCACTGGTGCTGGCTGTCAATACGGACCCAACGTGATTGGAGAAGACTAACCACTGCCTCCTCAGGGCTAATTGGGCCTTTATGGTTGCGCAGCGTCTCGTGCAGTTTGGGAAAATAAAACGCCATTCTCCTCAACGCTTTTGAGTGACAATCGATGTCGGGCGCCCATCTCGGAACGCCAGATGCTCCTCCCGGCGTCATTATGCCCGTCGAAATGTTTTTGGCGGAGCAACGACGGCGCCACAAAGCGTCACGAATGTGGCCCTTGGAGACTGAAGTCCAAACGTCACCTGCTCCTCAGGCTAATGCCATTATACGAAAAAGATCCCAACGGGCCCCAAACTATCAACAATTCATCTGCTGTTCTGGCCAATGGGCTGCCAGGAAGTACCCGCTGCGCTCACACAAAAAGTAGCATGCTAAATGTGTGAGAGAACCGCAAGCTGGTGTTTATGTAAGACTCATGTTTTAAGGTGCACAAGTTAGCTTAAAGGGATACTGCACCTTGTTTGTCCAAGCTTTTGCCCAAACCTATAAATTTTGCTATGTCAGAATCTTCTAGTTTGTTGAATTTGGCTAATTCTTGGATAACGTGTTCCTACAAACCATTTGGCGTACTTATTTTTACGATTAACGATGTTTCTTCCATTGTTCCCAGAGACAGGGCGTCATTCTGTTGCTTACAGAACACGTTTATGAGTCAGTTTGCCTTAGTTTTTTGCATACGATTGTATTAAAAATATTTTTTCTTCAGAAATAAAATAAAAGAAATAATCACAAATAATGTTCACACCACAGTGATGTTGAATTCTCACATCGGATTGGTCGGGTGTTAATCAAACAATATATGATACCAGCTATACCAGCATTGTATGTAGCCTTAAATAGTCACAGGTTTATATTAATGCATTTTATACATATTTAAATCACACAACACACCCTTACTCTAATACTATGTTTGTAAAATAATAATAATAATAATAATAATAATAATAATAATAATAATAATAATATGAAGAAGATGACTAATAATAATAATAATAATAATAATAATAATAATAATAATAATAATAATAATAATAATAAGATATATTAAAATATACTTTGGAATATAAACCTCTTTTTGAAATTCTGCTCTTATTTTTTATTTTCTATTTTCAATAAAAACTACAATTAAAAATAGCTATTTTTAATGAGCTATTTAAGACTTTGGATATGAATATAGAAATATTTATACATGAAAACTTGAACATAACAGTGTCCAGTGTCATAACGTTTTCTGGCATGACGGAGGAGTTTATTAGTTTCTGGAACTTCGTAATGTCCACAGCGATGTCCATAGAGAGAGAGAGAGAGAGAGAGAGAGAGAGAGAGAGAGAGAGAGAGAGAGAGAGAGAGAGAGAGAGAGTCTTATCTTCTGCAACATCAACTAAAAATGGATAAAAATAGTATATGTTTAACGATCCTTATTTAAAATGTAATTTTTTTGCCAAATAAACCTGGTAGAAGAATAAAAGAAAGAAAAAATGATTTGATGTTTGGTATGATGGTATGATGTTATTGGAAACATCCTTTGTAATGAATATTTACCTAGAAATTCATGTCCCTGGGCTTTTACTTCTTTCTGTTCTTTCTTGATTTTTATTTATTTATTTATTTATTTTACTAGTAAGTACTATCTGTTTCTAAAAAGTCTTAAAATGCTTTGCATGTGGACAAAAGACGGTTACAGGTCGATTCTTGGACAGAATGCACGGATGCGCGAGCATCTGCTGAGCTCCAGTATCGACGAAATCTACACGGTGGAACGAAGGCGCGCGCGTGGAAGTGGGCGTCCTGGAGGCGCGCGATTGACATTTTGACGTGTCAAACATACGCAGCAGCCTCCCGTAAGTGAAATCTTTATTCCTTTATTCACTTTATTCCTCTATCCACGGTATGAATGCACAGCGCATAAGATCCAAATCCTTACGTTGTGCACGTGTCCGACCGAGATTTCTGACGTGTTATTCTTTACGCGACCGATAGACGGCGCCTTTGGACTTCTTACGCACCAGTATAAACAATGCATCTGCTCTGACACTCATTCCATCATCTAAACTGACATACATAAACACAAACGTTTGTGCAGTTATCCCCCCCCCCTGTGTGTTTGTGTGTGTGTGTGTGTGTGTGTGTGTGTGTGTGTGTGTGTGTGTGTGTGTGTGTGTGGTAATGGAGTCTTCACATACTAACCAGACTTATTTCAAATGAATCAGGACTAAAAATTTAAATCAGCTAGTCTCAGAATCCCTACATCATGTCTATATGGATGTTTTCAAAAATTGAACTTTACAGTGTTTGCTTTAAAAACACTAAAATTGAGTTGCTCTCTCTCTCTCTCTCTCTCTCTCTCTCTCTCTCTCTCTCTCTCTCTCTCTCTCTCTCTCTCTTATACCCCCCCCCCCTCTCTCTCTCCATCTCTCTCTTTTTACACTGTTTATGTATTCCAGGACACGGTGAGACTTTTTAACGCCACGTGATTGGTTGCCTTAGTGTGACGGACAGCTCTGCGGGCCCCGCCCCTCCGTGTTGTCGAGGAGCGCGCGGCGCTTTTCACTCTTCACTCGCTGCTTGCGCGACTTCGGCGGCGCTCGCGAAACGGCGCAAATGGCAACAATCGCGTTTTCGGCGACTTGCGCTCTCTTATTATGGATAACACACATAGCTTCGAGTGCGCGGGTTTATCCTCCAAATGAAGGTAAGGAGCAAGGAACTGACTGGGATCTTATTTCTGTGCGTAACGGAGATTTTACGCAGATTCAGGTTTAGCGTTTTTTTTTTGGGTGTTTTAATGTGATATATTCTTCTACTAATGCGCTCTGAAGGCGCACTGACGCAAAACAAGTTGATTAAACAAGCCAGATTGTTTATCTATTTCATTCATTTATCCTGTGTACAGATTTTCTTAATTGCGGTGCCAAAGTACCTTAACCTTTTACGCACCGGGACCAGGATCGCGCTAAATGAGCTCGAGGAATGAAAAGCCAACAGAGATAAAAACAAAACAAACAAAAAAAAAAAACAATCAAAACATGCAGACAGAACAAATACATGCTGATCAAACTATGTACAGAATTATTTATTCAAACATTTATATATCTCCTTTGAGAAAAGTTTGAAAAAATCATGTTTTCGTTCATGTCGCCTAATTATTGATGAATTTTCCACAAATATATATATATGAATAAAAACTGTAAAGCAACCACGAATTATTTAATTAATCATTTCACAAATAAATAAATTAATTAATCCGGAATTTTGATTGATTTGGCAATCTACATTTCTTGAAAACCCATCATTTTATATTTCCTTTATTTGCATTTTATTTCTTGTGCATTTTATTGAAATTTCCAGTCAAACATCCCTAAATAATCTGAAATACATGCTGAAATGTGAGCTCACACAATAGGAACTGGAAATTAAATAAATAAATAAATGAAAATCTCAGTGTTTTGTTTGATACTTTTGACTCAAAAGGATGTTTTTGATCAGATTTTTTTTACTTCAAACATGTTTTACAGCAAAGCAAACGGTTACAAGAAAAGGGGAAAAACATTTTTGTCTTCATGGCAAGAGACTATTTTATACAGGGCAGCAAAAGAAAACCGGAAGAAACGAGAATTTGTGATCCTTCTATAGATAACATTCTCGCTCTATCTATAGTATCAGAGATCTGTCTCAAGTCAGGCCAGTGTTTTATGCATTAGACTTGAAAGTAAGAATCATTTTAAGACTAAATCATACATGGCTATGAACATTTGGTCAATAATAAACAACACAACAGAAAAATACATTATTAGTAGTATTGTTGTTATTATTATCTCTGACAAAATGCAAATCATATAAAAAAAATGAAGGTAAAACCATCTTCACACCATGGTTGTCGTATGTCTTATTTCTTTTTTTTGCAGTGACTTTACTGGACTCGAGAACAGTGCAGGGTGAGCTGAAATGGGTTTCCAGTCCTACAGAAGGAGGGGTAAGTCATTAAAAAACTAAACCAAACTAAAGCAAACACAATTCCCAGCTGGATTTAATGATTTCTTCCTCAAGAAGACTCTTGAGACATTTGTGTTTCAGCCATTAAGTTATTACAGCACAGAAACAAGAGGCAAAAGGAGATAAACAGTCAATAAGTTGCTTATCATAAAGGAATTTTTGGATGGATATTGGATGTATTTTTAAACAATGCCACCCAGATTACGATCTAGAAGCAAAATTCCAGCTTGGTGAAGAAGGAAAAAAGATATCTCTTTCTGTGGCCTCAAGTAGCTATACTACATTGAAAATGGCTTCATTGTAGCGACAGTTGGAAACCGTCATAAATCATGAAAGGCCTTTTGGGATTTCTCTGTCAGTTCAGCATTTTTTTTTTTTGCTTTAAACTTTCAGCAGATTCATGCATGGACATAATACATTTATTGATGGCTGCGGTAAATCTTGGTGAGATTTCTGTAATAAAACAAAAATTTACACTTTTTGCCAAGCGAATGCTGAAAGTGTACGACTTGAGTGTTAAAGGTTTTCTGAACCCCAAAAAATATGAGTTATATGATTATAAATTGAAAAGAAAGAAAAAACAAAACAAAAACAAAACACAGAATTAAATACTGATGTTCAGATAAAGCATTGATTCTCTAGGTGCATCTTTGCTAATACAGATTTGGTCTCAGATGTATAAAGGTCTACTAGATACTTGACAACTTGACATAGACTTGAGTGCTTCCAGATTTCAAGTACAGTTAGGGCCAAATCTTTTGAAACAATTTGCATTAAAAAAAAGAAAAACTCAGAGAGACCATAATGTTTCTATGCAGCAAAATTTTACTGTTTGAGAAATTCCCACTTTCAAAGTTTACTTTGCAAATGCTTTTATTCTGATGGGAGCTGATGGGATGGCAGATGTGTGATTAAATTCTCATCAGCAAGTGATCGATGCAATGTAATCTGAGCATGCAGTGTGGGACGTAGTGCACCTGCTGAGACAAGGGTATCCATAACAAAATCTATCTTTCTCACCTTCTTTCTGTCAGTGGGAAGAAGTAAGCATCATGGACGAGAAGAACACGCCCATCCGAACGTACCAAGTGTGCAACGTGATGGAACCTAACCAAAACAACTGGCTTCGGACAGACTGGATCGCACGTGGAGCGGCCCAGCGCATTTATGTTGAGATCAAGTTTACTCTGCGTGACTGCAACAGCTTACCAGGCGTTATGGGCACCTGCAAGGAGACGTTCAACCTCTACTACTATGAATCCAACAACGACAAAGAGCGATACATCCGTGAGAACCAGTTCATCAAGATTGACACGATTGCTGCAGACGAGAGCTTTACGCAGGTGGACATTGGAGACCGCATCATGAAGCTCAACACCGAGGTACGGGATGTGGGAGTCTTGACACGCAAAGGCTTCTACTTGGCTTTCCAGGATGTAGGGGCATGCATCGCCCTGGTGTCTGTGCGGATTTTTTACAAGAAGTGCCCACTTACAGTACGCAACCTTGCGCAGTTTCCAGACACGACCACGGGTGCGGATACGTCATCGCTGGTGGAGGTCCGTGGCTCGTGTGTGGACAACTCAGAGGAGCGTGAAGTACCCAAGATGTATTGCGGTGCTGATGGAGAGTGGCTGGTGCCAATTGGAAGCTGCCTGTGTAACCCAGGATTTGAGGAGCGAGCAGGAGCATGCCAAGGTAGGCTGTCTGGTATCTCTATTTGTGTTTTTTGATAAAGTCCATAGTTTACCTTCCTGGCTTGTGGGTTCTACTGAGGTTCCATGAGGAGCCATGTGTATCTCTCTTGGAAGTGCTGCACAGGTTCCTATATAGCATTCCAAATAATATTATACAGCAAACTCATGGGTATTTCGTTTCCAGACAAGAATTGAAAAGCAAAATGTCACGCTTCAAAACACGTGTTGTGTTTTCTCAGCTGGACAATGTTAGATGTTTGCTCCACTCCAGACAGCTGGACACTTAGCAGAACTCACTGGAGTAAGAGGCCATTGCTGGATCTTTCTGTTCCATATCAGAATGTCTTAGCAAGAAGCATTGCTGCTAATCCTTTTTGTTCAGGCCCCAGCCATTCAGCATATTCCTTTAGAAATACACTTTATATTAGATCGAAGGTGTGATTTCTGTTAAACTGACTTCCTCTTGCTGTCTGTAAAGGTGAGAGATTTTTGTTTGAGAGAACAACAAAAGTATTGTGAGGAACGAAAAATACCCACCCCCCACCCCTCAACTTCTCACTGTCTGTGGTTTGGTTAAAGGGTTCACAAGGGCTTCTTAGCATCTGGGTGAAGCTGAGGTCAGTAAAAATGAACAGCAGAACCTTGAGATAGGCAGACAGTTTGAGAACGCCCCTTGCCCTTTTTTTTTACGCCCCTCTAAAAGGCATCTGGTCCAAGAGAGGGTCAGAGCTTGTGCACGCTTGATAAACGGCGTGCTGGCCAGTCCACTGTCGGTTATTTATGAGGGCAATCTCAGTGGACTAATTACATGACAAATACACAGTGTAATTTAGGGTTCCATTGGGCTCGGGAGGAGGGAGGGGTTGTACAATCTCTGCAGGCGGTCTCTCACTGAATGTGTCCGGGTGGTTGCTTAAATGGATTCACGTTTAAGAAAATGGGCAGTTTTTCTTGGTACTCTTTTGTTTCCGGTGCTAGACGGCATTCCGCTCTCTTGCCTCTTTGGGTTCTGTCTCTCCCTTCCTCTCTTTCGCAGTCTTTCTTCTCTTTGTTCAGCTGTTACGATTTAAAACCCAAAGCTGCCATAATTCGGGCAAATCTGAAAGGCCACATGGTGACTTGGTGAAGAATTCAAAATCTTGTTTGACTTTAGTCCCTTTTAGATATCATATTTGGTGGCAAGTCTCACCAAAGTCAAACACACAGAATAAGAGAACTATATTCTACTGTATTTGTAGATTCCAAAGTGCAGGTGCCTTGGGTGACTCTAGTGTACATGTTATTTTCATTAGCGCTTTACCCTGGTTCAAAGAATCCACCCTGCTAGGGATTAACCCATCGGATATCATCCTCCGCAAAACAACAATTGACTGCATCCTCATTGAGGAAAGTTCAAAAGGTGGCCCACTCTCCCAGGATGAGTGGCAGTGTCTCCTTAATAAGCCCATATGGATAAGGAAGGGACTTATGGGTTCACTTTCAATGTGAGGGTTGTTGCAAGGGGGAGAGGATGAGCTCAATGGGGCATCTATTGAGAACAAGGTATATGAGGCTCATAGCCCAGGAGGCGTGAGCTGTACCATTTGCCTGATTGTCGGGGATGCCCGAGATATCTGGAGGGGTGGCTGGGAGTGAGAAGAGAGGAACACTAGATAGGGTCAGAGGGGTCATCCCAGTTTTTCCCCTTCACACCCACGCAGTGACCAGGGTCATGGCCGAGATTGATTAAGACGTCAAAGTTTTGACAGCTGCATCTGAGCCACGATGATCGAGGCAGTTGACAGGAACCAAAGAGACCTTAAGTATGAATGGAAGCAAAAAAAAAAAAAAAGGACACAGAATACGATTCTGTCTTTTGTTTGTGAGAGTTTTTTAGGCTTCTGCATAGTGCATCTGCTAAAAGGTTTGAAATAAAGAAAGTGGAAATCAACAGTGGTGTGATTTCTCTAACTCGGACAGAACCGTTACACATGTTTATCAGTCTGCAGACTTAGGTAGGGAGAAAAAAGTGTGAAACAGTATGAAGCGGTATGCACATGACATTTTGGGCAAAATGGAGTTATAGGCCTTAGTGAGATGAGAAACTGCCCTTTGTGTGCTTGATATCGGATAGCTGATGCTGATTTTTTTTAAAGGACAATGAAAATTGGACATTGGAAAAGAGGATTCTTACCAAAAAAAATCAGGACAAGATTTGTGCGATTGTTACACCAAGTGTGAACTGGAACCTAATATTTAAACACATCTTGCTAAAACAAGTGTACTCAATAAATAAGAAAAGCTGAGCATTGTACGCCTGTGTATGTGTGTAAGCCATGTCCATCTAATTACACAAAGCTAGCTTGTTTATCTCAATGCTGTCATAATTACGAGCAGGTGTGTGGGGTTCATCGTCGGTTTCAACTGGGTCTTGTTGTTAATTGTTTTTTTTTCCTCCAGCAGACAATAGACTTCATCCGCTGAAAATGCTTCCCGTTATGAATATTCATTATTTCCGTCCTTTATTCCTGCGCTTTTGATGACAAGCGCATATGTTGATTCCTGTCACGATCCCTTTCAGTTGTGCATCCAGGGCTCCTGCGCTGGACAGCGAATGGGCCGTCAGCTGTCTTGAGTAGGAATGAGAGACAGAGAAAGAGGGAAGGAAAAGATGCTCTTTGATATATACCATTTGCATATTTTTGTAGGTGAAATTGCAAAGGCAGCAAACTTGCGTCCGTTGTGCACAATAGCGCTCCGTTCGCTTTCTATGAAAGAGAGAGAAGAGGAGGCGTTTCTTTCTTTCTTTCTTTCTTTCTTTCTTTCTTTCTTTCTTTCTTTCTTTTTTTTAATGCAGCAAGCAGTCTGGGATCATTGCGACATTTAAATTTAAATGAGGTAGCTAACTGTCTTCCATTACTTGCTCACATCTGAATAGGATTTGCTTGATTTCTGAATGTGACACGAGGAATTTAGCCTCCTTCCTAGCAATGCTTCAATTTGAGTCCTTGTCACTGTCAAAGTTCTGTTGTTTGTCTGGAGCGACAGTGTGTGTGTTTTTCCTGGCGTATGTGTGTGCATTCTCCTTGACCTCATGCTGTTGATCTTGGTTGGTTGCTCATGCTCGGAAATGCCCCTGACGTCTCCCAGCCCTTCACTTGTCAAAAGACTGATGGATGATGGGTTTCTGAGTGTCCACGGTTATTGAGACAGAAAAAGAAAAAGACTTAACTTCATTTGTTGAATCACTACATTTTTACAGCAAGCTACCTTTGCTAGCCTAAAACAATTTCCCTTATCCTGCTTACTGTTAGTACGCTACTACCTTAGCCACGGTAAAGCAAAACACCTTGCTATAAAGTCGTGATATATAGTGTGTAGGCAATGAGAAAGTTCTACAAATTCTATCTCTATAACATTTGTGTAAGTATTTGTGAAGTAAGCACAATTTGGTAATCCCGCTAAGTCAGTCCATCAGAGTAGCCTTAATTTTGAGTCTTTGTGTTTTTCATTGACTTGCTGTTCATGTGGGGGGCACGGTGGCTTAGTGGTTAGCACGTTTGCCTCACACCTCCAGGGTTGGGGTTTCGATTCCCGCCTCCGCCTTGTGTGTGTGGAGTTTGTTCTCCCTGTGCCTCAGGGGTTTCCTGAGAATGCTGTTCAAGTGTGTGAGGCGTATCTTGAATGACTCTCGCCTTGTCCTTGCCTGTTAACCCAGGATCTTTTTAAACCAGAACACACTAATATTCGTTTGAAGAGGTGTCCATCACCATCACCACAAGACAACACTACCCATCGGTTGGCGCTGAGCAGTTAGCGCATTGCTGCTTTCTTTTAAAGCTGGCCTCTGTCCAACAGGGTCAGAGATCTTCTCAGTTAGCATCAGGCAGGGATGAGAATGACAATGGGTGAAATGTAGGAAAACTAGAACCATCCTTTCCTTCACTGCCCTAGAGATTTAAATGTAGGGCAGATTAAACTTGACATTCACCATCGCCACCGAGTGCTTTTGTTTTTGGTTTTGATTAGAACGTTGCCAACATTTCTTCAGACAAACGCACCAGATGGATTGTGGGACTCAGTGAATGCGCTTGTTTTGTTCCTCTAATGAAGCATTTGGAAAGGCGTCATAGCTTGATTTATGATGACAAATGACACAAATGAAATCCAAGTACCATTTGGTAAATCAACTCTGTATTAACACTAGACTGTTTTGTTGCAGGAGGAGAGAAAAAATAGCTGGATTTGAAGGAGACCCTTTGTCAAATTCCATCAAGTTCTGTTTAAAAACTCAAGCCCCTAAACTGTAAAAGTGAACTAATGAATGTTCTTACAAATACGTGTTTTTCGGAAAAGCTAACGCTGCTAAAAACGATGGACAGATCACAAAAATGAGGTGCAGGAATGCTTTTCTTTTTTTTTTAATAACGGTTGTTGACTTGTACCAAGGCCCTACCGAATTCTCGATTCTGATTGGTCAGAAAGGTGTCGATCGATTTCCGTAGTAGTTCTATTGCAATATTTCTGTTATTGTTACAATAGTAACACAGAGACTTCCATTGTGAACATATATGGCAGAGGGGCTTATATAACAATTATTGAAAGAGTCTCGAGTGTCTGCGCTGGAGGATGGACAGATTTAGGTTTTCATAATAATGCTTGATGAAAAAGAACAGACATGCTGGTGAAGAACTAGCTATTTATAGCTGAAGTACATATACATGTCTACATTAAATTTTCAGTATATTTTGCAACTATTTATATATTTAAAGATGGTGTTTGTTAAGGTCAAATAAAGATATCAAAACATGTGTTCTACTCTGACGCAGATACTGTACAACCATGTCATACGATCCATGCTAGCTTTCGTTCATTTACTTTGGAGAGAATTATTCCTTTAACTTGCCGTCCTGTGGGAAAACTATTCGAGATGTGGGCTCATATTTTTCTCACTGGGGGGCGATTCTTGACTGAAGTGGCCTGGGGTAGGCTCCCTCTAAGTCTGTTTACCCGAGATCTGATAGGACGTCAGTTAACAGATGTCAATTAGCTCAGAGTGCGTGCGTAAGAGCGGCGGCCAGTTGAAAAGATGGATGGAGTAATGGGATTATTTAAGGTCCAGCAGCCTTGTTTCCACAATGCGGTATAATCGAGGTAATTATGCCCGAGGGCTCACCATGCTGACTGAACAATAGGTATTAATACTTGTAATTATTTGGAGAGGCTGAGGAATGGTGAGCCTGAATTCTCCCAGATGAACTGAATAGGTTTGTTCTATTACCTTAAGATATTTGAGTGGATTTGAGCCCTTTCAAACCAGCTGCTTGGACTCAACCACTTGGTTTGACATTGGAAGCAATTAGTTTTGACTTTTTACGGCTTATGATGAAGAGACCGCTTTCATGGATGCCTTGGTAATACAGGTAGCTGGTAGCGACAACCTTATCTAGGTGAATAAACATACCAATGTCTCTGTGGCCCAGTAGAAACAATGAAGGTGTGAGTTTGGTTGTTAAAAACTAGAAAGTGCATTTGAGGTAGAATTCTGCTAAGATTTTCTTGGCTAAAAACATCCCACCTTTTTCCATCTGGTTCCCATTTCAGCTCTCAGTATTAGTGGTCTAACACTCTTGGAAAAGGCATGAAAATATCTCAACCAAGTTGGTCTCAGGTCAATCTGAAGGTGGCATTGCCAACTCATGGATAAGCTAGCGAAACCGGCTGTGTTAGCCACAATGGGAGCCAGTTTGGTGTCCTATATAATTAGCACATTTGTGTGACCGGTCGTTAAAAAAGCTTGCCAAGAATTGTTCCAGAGGTGCAATGAAGGAACGGAATAAACACCAACTCATAGTACAGCAGTCAAAATTTTGAACCCCACAGACATAACACACACTTGGTCTGTGTGTGGACATCGTGTTTGAGTTAAACGCATTCTCCCAAAATAAAGTCTAAACCTCTGCAAGAGCCGAGGGATTGTAACTCGGCTGTCGCGGTCATGGCGTTGACACTTTAGTGCTTTAGAATTTGGAGACAGCCATTAATCAGAGGGTATGCTGGCACAGGACCTCACTAGATACGTATTACAAAAATTATAATGCATACACACGATAGGAACATTTCAGTGGACCCTTGTTTCAATATTATTCTAGTTAGGACACTTCCATGTGTGCTGGAGCGAGACACTAGAAATAAATTGTTAAAAGGACGTTAATGTGTTTTCTGTACATACCAGTTTCTGGTACATTTGTGCTCGGTACAACTAGCATGTATCCAGCTTGCCCCGCTGCGGAGGCAGGAGCTAGTTGCAAAGCGAGGATGTCTATTCAGTTCCTAGCTCAGTACACACACACGCACACACACACTTTGCTTTGTGTATCTGGAGCTCTTTGAAGGCCCTTAGCTAGAGGGGGACCGAAGCTGACAGTGAGAACATTAGCATGTCAAAAGCCTGCTGAATCAATAGGACCCTTCTCTCTGCCTCGATTTCTCTCTCTCTGCCTGGCGCTAACACACACAGGCCTCTCCATTCAATGGCACTCAGCGCGACCTACTGTAGGAAAGGTGCTCTACTAATACGTGCGCTGCAGGGGAGAGAAATGGGAAGAGGGGGGGTTCGAGAGAGACCTATTTATATTGTACCACTGGATATTTTAGATTTTGGGGATTGTGCATATGGTGGGTTGTTTAAGGAAAACTGCAGAATTGTACTTTTGGTCTGGTATTTACATCATTACTGTAAGAAGTTAGCTTTTGCTATGCTGGCATCACAGGGGGATATTGTTGTTGTTGCCTTAGTAACAGATTTGCTTTGTAGCGGCAAAAAAAACTAAAATGAAGACGTGAACATAAAAGCTGTAGCTTTGGACATTTTAGCAGTGTGAGTGAGCTAGGTAAAGTACTTAAAGCACCACCGACTTCAGGTACTGTGTTCAGTGCTCTCTGTTAACAAGAGTAAAAACAGAGCAACCAATGATCTTGCAACTAAGGGGAAAAAAGAAAGAAATAGGAAACTCAGAAGGGTCTCCACAACCCTATGATCAGCAAATGACAAAATCTTTAATAAGTACTTTAGATAAATCAAAATAAGGAAATACTTGTTTCTTGCATCCATGCTGTCCAACCACAAACTTGGGACGACAATTGCATGGGGGTTCAAGGTGTAAGTTCTGAATTAAGGCTAATTAATATGCTTAGAGTTTTGAAGAATTTGCTCATTTTATGAACAGAAACAACATTACAGATATATTGTGGCAAACATTTTGTTAAAAAAAAAAAAAAAAGTTAGCCGTGCATTATTTGGGGAAATAAAAGCACACCATCCAAGGTACCAAAGCAATTACCAACGTGAACGAGACAGAGCGCTCCAAGGGAGACAGGAGATGGAGAGAGTGTGAGAAAACCATTGGAAATTAGGCTTTTGAATCTTTGATACTGTGGATAAAAAACACGTCGGAGAGCTGCGAATGAGTCTGGAGGAATGTGAGATGGCCGTCTCTGGTGAAATGCATGCCCTGCTACAGCTGTGCCGATCACTCATAGAGGGAAAGACAATGAGCTGAAGCTGCTTACCTCTTTTTTCTCCTGTCACCTGCTGCAGTCTAACCCCATGCCGGGTTCGAGACATTCCTCCAGCTTTCAGTCAATCACTCTGTGTGTGTGTGTGTGTGTGTGTGTGTGTGTGTGTGTGTGTGTGTGTGTGTGTGGAGGAGGGCCTCTTGTCCATCAGCTCTGGACCCCAGGCTGGGAAGTGTTTGTGATTCCATATGAAGTCCATAGCCGTTGGGGTTGCATAATGCACTTTGCTGTCCTCTTTTTCTCCTTTGGGACTTTCATAACGTACAAACTCATCAGGACATGCAGCACAGATGGCCAACAATGTCCTTTTATGTGTGGCGTGTGAAGGTTACTGATTTGTCCTTACTGAAGCTGGAGATTTTCTTATTTTCACCTCTGAACTACACGAATTGGGACAGTGTCATTGGTATATCAGTTAAACCTGAAGTTTGCATGATCGTGTTAAAAAAAAGTTAATCTTTTATATATGTCTATATTTGTATCTTTATGCCAAGAGGAAAAAGAGATAAAGAGACAGAAGAAGTAGGATGAGAAGGAGAGGAATGAATGAATATACGAATACCTGTGGATTAAAGCTTTAGAACCTTTGACAGCAAGGATGGCTTACTGGTGACGGATGAGTCTCACCGAGGCTAACGCCAGATCAATCATCATCTACCACACACATACACACACACACAGCTGAGTTAGCATGCGGCATGGCACAAGGCCTTGTCTCATTTCAATCAGTCCCTGGAAACGTAATTAATAAGTGAAAATTGAGCGTGAATCAATCAATGAGCTAATCAGTTCACACACCACAGAGAAGGGATGCTAATTATCTCTTTCTTTCCTTGTGCTGTATTTGGGTGTATTAGCAAATTAAGGTGGAATTAGCGTGGTGGTTCAAGGAACTGTGGGGACAGAAATAAAGAATATTTGAAGTAACAACTCAAGTTCGTAATGATAATAGCAATCGTTTCTAGCCGGGTTTAATACAAGAAGACTCTACATAGGATTATAAAACAGCTAGCACAGCTATCATAGAACTGTGTTTAGTCTGAAGCATACTTTTAACTAGGATATTACCTAAGACAAATGTAATATTCCCTTGATTATATATACATAGTTTAGAAGCTTAGACATTATCTAGTGATCTAGTATTTATGGTTAAGCTCTGTGTAGAATTCTTTGCTAATCGCTAACTAGCTAGCTATCATTTTATATAATTATTATTAGCTGTGTGCTAACTGTTGAAAAGTTAAGTGAAAAGTGTCTGAATATGTTTCTGAGCCTGGACTGGTCATATTAAACTAACAGGTGAAGGGAACTAACAGTGTGTGTGTGTGTGTGTGTGTGTGTGTGTGTGTGTGTGTGTGTGTGTGTGTGTGAGAGAGAGAGAGAGAGAGAGAGAGAGAGAGAGAGAGAGTTTGTGTGTGGTATAGTGTCTTAACCTTCCTGTATCATGGCTAAAGAAGGATAAAGGATAAGCCAATGTCATAAAACTGCCACAAGTGTGTTAGCCATTAACAGATGTATTAGTGCTAACCCCATGAATACACACTTTTTCTGCAGCACCAGAGTGTGTAGAACTGTTGTAGTGTGTCTTCCTGTAATCTCAGTATTCACTATAGCAGTATAGCAATGCTCTTGTTCCTCAAAAAAAAAAAAAAATGACAAACAAAGCCAGGATCCTTCACATCTTTGTAGCTTGATTCTGGGAGAATGGCCAAGCTGTTCTAATATTTCAAATCATACTATTTCATAATATTTCTTATTTTTCCTTCCTCAGCCTCATTTTTTCCCCTGAGTGTTATAAAAAGAGAGTTTATTAGATGCATTTTGATTATAGCTTGGATGATTGGAAAAGCGAGTGGCTCTAGGCCTGGAGGAAAACTGAAACATGTGGCATCAACTCACTGCAGTGTTTCTCTAGTGTTTGTGTGTGTGAACAAGAAATATAATCTGGCACTGATATAGCAGTGCAAAGTGTCCAAGAGAACACACACACACACACACACACACACACACACACACACACACACACACACACACACACACACACACACACACACACACACACACACACACACACACACACAGACTTTTAAGACCACCCAACACTGGTCTTTCGCTTTTCTGGTCCATGTTTTTTTCCCCTGATCTCTCACCCTTTCTTGTCTTCTTGGACAAATTTTTTTTTTTTTCATGCATTTTTTCCCCCAGCTATTTAGCCATGTCTACTTAGACAAAAAAAAAAAAACATCATTCCAGATACTAGTTTTTAAAAATTCAGATAAGTCTTTTCTCCACATTAGTGACTTAAATTCTTCAATTAGCTATCAATAACAAAGCTTAGATTGCTAAGTCTATTGATCGTCGCAAAACATTCGGTATGTAGCTTTTTCTTTTAACGTCAGAGTCATGTGAAACACTTCAATGTACTAGCATCTTAGAACTTGTTATGAAATCCACCTCCTGGTCAAGGTGATTGGCTGCTGGTGAAAAACAATTTTTATCTATTCATTCACGGAATGCTAGCTAGACTTAAAAAATACATATTTTTACGTACATCTCATAGTTGAAACGCTGTTTTAATTGTATTAATTATTGTGTGTTACAAATCTGATCATATACATGATTATGTTTTACTTTAATCCCTATTATACACTTAGCAAGCTAACTGTCTAGCCATATGTGAGGTTTCAGCAAAACAAAAAAGCACGTTAGTGGATATTTAGCGCTGCACCTGTTATTCAATACATTAAGCTGAATGGCCTACTTGGATTTCTTTTCTTTTTAGTTTTTGGAATTTTAAGATAGATTTTCCTAATACCTTTGACTACCTTTGTTCCACAAACACTCTTGTGTCATGCTCTGGCAGAGGACTAGCATGCGATCGGGTGAAGCCTAACACCCAATAAAAGTCGTGTTAAAGTCTTTTCTTTCCTGCTGAACTCTCTCCTTTTTATGGGCGAGGCGAAGAGGACTGCTGACCCCTGAGTAACGAGCCAGTGCTTGTTAATTACACCTCTATTAAGTCATGAATGGAGAGATCAGCACTTCCCATGTCTTGTGGTTGGGGATTTTGCTGAGATGGGGTGGGGGTGCAGGGTGATTGGATGAAGATGTATGGATTAGAACAGGACTAAAGAAGACTATATATTGTCTACATTAATTGGATGTCTAAAAAGAGATCTTAAAATGGTATTTGATATTTTATTTACAATGTAGGAAAGATGACAATTGTGATTATTATGTGATGTTAAATTTTCATATTTTCAGGTGTAATCCATGACCAAAAAAAATCCACAGACTTGTGCAATCTATTTTTGGTTCAAGCAATGCTGGTCCAATAATGAAATTCCATAGATGTCTCTGGCCTTTCATAACTGACATGAATACAAAATGTTTTGGAACTTCATTAAAAATTCCTAAAATAAATTATAGGATTTTTCTCGTTTAACATCTCAGCATCATCTAATCTTCCTTAGGAACTCCTCCAATTAACTCCTTCCTTCAATTTCTGTTAAAAAGATCCGTCTCCCCTTTTGACCATTTTTTTAATTCCTCAGAGCACGGCCACAAAGCACGCCGTCCTCTTAGGGTCATGACCCCGAGCTTCCTATCTCTATTTCTCCAACTGTCCCCCGCTGTTCTTTTGCCATGTTCGTTTCAGAGGATGACAGGCAAAACTTGTTAATCTCTTTTTGTCCCCGATCACACTCGATGTAGTGGCTGATTTGCCCCCGGGCAGACATTGATGGATGGGTTGTGCTGAAGAGATAGAAGACAGAGAAAGGTGGAGAGGTGTTAATCCGGCTCCTTGGGGCGCCATCACTTTTGCACGATTAAAAGCAGATAGTTGGACAGGGAAGAAATAGAGATTATGTTTGAAGCGTTTGTCTTATGGAGGGATTCCAATTTTGTCCAAAAAAAAAAAAAAAGAAGGATAGAAAGCTAAAGAATTAACAGGTTGTTAAGTGAGACATCCAAAGCAAAAACAAAACGGTTCCATGTGATTACTTGTATACAAATTCGAGCACAGTTTCATTTACATTTGGAATTTGGAAGTTATATTTAAAAAGCCATTTTTGGATTGATTTCCAAATATACCTTATATATAAATTTTTATGGTTTTACGGAGTGTTTTATGGATTTTCCCACATGTTGATTTTGATATATTGCTCTAAAAGTCAAGGTTCCGATCAACAAAATGATGACTATATAGTAAGTGGTAAACTTTACAGTAATGCAGCTCAGCCATTGCATACCAGAGACATGACAGACGCATGCTCACAGACAACTCGTACTTTTTCTGAATGGTTAATCTTATTTATTTATAAGCTATTTAAACTGTATCACGGACTGCAGTAGGCTGTCTTCGTCGGCTGTTATAATTCATAGCTGAAACGTCAAAGTGTGTGTGCGCGTGGTGAGCATGTTAGGAAAATGACACAGTGCATTCCTGCACTATCGCTTCCTCTGTTAATTAGAGTGTCATAAAACCATAGAGTTCTCTCTCATTGAAACATTCCTTAGCGCCTCAATACAGCCTCATTCTGTGGTGCTGACCTGGCAACCGCATAAACACACACACACATTTACAACATGAAGAAGAACTGAAGCATTGCTTTACAACATTCTGTTTTTTTATACTGTTGGAATATTTCTACGGTGAAGTTGTAATTAAATTAAACATCTTGTTAATGGAGCTGGATCAATACAAATTTATTCATGCTCAATTTTCTTTTCTCTTTCTTTTTTTGTTCCAGCTTGTAAGATCGGCTACTACAGGGCTTTAGCAAGTGACGCCGGCTGCTCCAAATGTCCTCCTCATAGCTACTCTGTTCGTGAAGGCTCCACGTCATGTACATGCGACAAAGGATACTTCAGGTCTGAGACGGACCCCGCATCCATGCCGTGTACCCGTATGTATTCCACACATAAAATAATATATCACACAAGGATGAGGGTTTACAAGTCTGTGTCAGTTTTCGCAAGAATCGAGGCCTTTTTTGAAGGAAGTAACACTGATATATTTATTCCTAAATGTATTAAATATTCATGACATGACCTTCTCGTTTTCTGTTTCTTTAATGCAGCTAATAAACTTATTAACTGATGAATACCATCATATTACTGCAGTGTTCTCGTCAGCGTTAATAATGAATGTCTTAGTGTTGTATTAGCAAAAAGAAAAAAAAGAATGTAGAACTTTTGGAGTGAGCTCAGACTTTTGAACCCTGCACTTGTTTAGCTTGTCTGCAACCTGTTGATAGCCTTTTGCTCATTTCACACACACACACACACACACACACACACACACACACACACACACACACACACACACACACACACACTTGAACACCTGGCAATCAACTTCAAATCCCATGACCCTTGTGAAATAAAGCATCTATAGCAGAAACAAGCTGTTTAAGTGTGTGTATGAGTGTGTACTCGAGTTTGTGTGTCTATGTGTGTGTGTAAAGGAAAGCCCATGATAATATGTACCTTGTATGAGAGTATGAAGTGCATTATACCAAAGTGCCTGCAGCTAGCTTGCTAAGGCTTCAAACACAAAAACACAAGCACGCATACGTGATAAACAGAAGCTAAACAGCCGTGGCGTGTCGAAAGATGCACTAATCTCTCAAGAAGTGACAGATGTGTGAGCCGAAAGAAACGTACGTAAACAAATCGACTTTTATAGGCTGTCCTCTGAAAGAGCGTTTGCTAATCACACTATTTGTTTATTCCGTCACTTTCACATTTTTCTACCCGGGTTTGACATGAAAAATAGAGAAATCATGAGAGAGAAGGATGAAGAGGACTGACCCCATTAGGATAAACCCTTCCATACCTTATTGTTCTGAAACGAGCTTAATCAGCTGCTGCCTATCACTCGGCTCGACCAGGGCTTGGCTAGACCGGCTAATTACACAGGCTAAATAGAGTTTCACGAAAAAAGAAATCAGCAAGTAGCTGCAGTGCGTATCAGGAATAAATATAGATGTAAATACAGCAAGATAATCAGATAAACCACAATTTAAATTGAAACTTTGATATGTTACCTGGGATTTGAATCATCCAATTAGCAGGAAAACAAATTAAACGTAAGACAATATTTAGCTAGCTAACTGCTAGTAAATGAAATGTTTTGTCACAGATAGACATATGTTTTATTTCTGCTCCAATTCAAATTCTGCTCCAATTCAGCAGCCTTTCAAATTATAGGCCACTATTAAACTGTAAACTGTTTTATTACTGATATTAGCTATCTTACCAATATTAGCTGATTTTAACTTTACCTGGATGTCACCAAAACTTTTATCACTTACAATAAATTCTACATGGGTTTTTCATTGAAATGTTCTCAATTGTGTCTTTAACTGTAGCAGCGATCCTATTCAAATAAAAGCTGCTTTGTCATCCAAATTAGCACTGAGATGAGCTGACTTAGCTTCACAACTAGCTAACTGCTAACATACTAGCTCATGACTGTTACAGGACATTTCATTAGCCGGGTTGTTTGAAATATTCTCAGTTATTTATTTAACAGCACTCAAAATTTCACAATGTAGTCCTCTATTCAAATTAAAGCTAATTTCCTCTCTGTAAAATTAGCTAACCTGGCAATGAGAAGAGCTGACTCAATGAGTCAATAAGTTGTAATGAGTTGACTTCCAAACTAGCTAACTGCAAGTAAACTAGCTTTCTTTTCCACAGAGAATTTAGCCACTTTTGATTTGGCCATCAGTCATTATCTAGCTGCTCTAATGAGTAGCAAATTAACAATTTGTTTAATTAGACTTATTATATAATGTGTAAAAACTATTTCTTGTCACTAATGTTACCTAAGTTAGCTATGTATTACTTCACTGGTCAAAAGCAGTGGAATCTATTAAAGAAATCATTTCTTTTTTTTTTTTTTTTTTTTTTTTTTTAGCATTTACCATTCTAGCTAGGTAGCTAGTCTTGTTTTGGATAAACTTTTTCATTTAGAAACGAAGGCAGTTTGAATAGAGTTCCTCTTTCTCCTTTTGCAGGCAGTAATATATTTCTGCTGACAAAAAGAGTGCTCTGGTACAACAGCTAACTTTATTTACAAAGCGTAGCTGTGTTTTCTGTAAGCTCGACTAGCATGTCGTAACATCCGTAGGATGTTTGGAGAAATGGCTTTTCATGCTGTGGAAAAAAAAAGGAGGAGAAACTCTGCCCTTTGCAAAATTTCTGCTTGTGGAATAGTTTCTCGAGTTCTGGCTAGGGTTCAGAGTGTGTTTCATGCCGGTGACATTTATTTCTGCGAAAGCTTTTTATGTGTATGTGTGTGTGTGTGTGTGTGTATGTGTGTGTGTGTGTGTGTGTGTGTGTGTGTCTGTGTCTGTGTGTGTGTCTGTGTGGTCTAAACAGGGCACAAATGCACGCAAGGGTAAAGCAATTAGTATTAATAAGATTCCTATCAGCCACCCACTCGGTTATAGAGATGAACATCTCATGATCTCTCTCAAACACACACACACACACACAGTGCAAACAGAGGGGAATGCCTGCGGCGATGGTTTGTCATAAACGTAATTATGCCTAAATTCAGCAGCACCCGGTTTATAGACACACACACGCAATAAAAGGGCATGGGATTGTGTGGGTTTGTGAACTCATTTCATCCTCTCTCTCATTTTGCCAGTGCTGAATAAACACTGACCTAAATGTGCAAATATGGAATGACTTTGATCACCGTTCATTTCCAAAATTCTTTTTTTTTTTTTTTTTTTTAATTCCGGAAAGTTCATAGAATGACTCTAGCACTGCTAAAATATGGGATGTCTGCGAAAATATTGGAACGTTTCCTAATCTAATTTGTCTTTTTATAATGAACCAAATCCCTTCTTGATGGGGGGAAAAAAACGTTTAAACAACTCACATTAGATATCATAAAGTTACTGATCCCCTGCATGCTTTGAGTGCCATTTTGGCAACTGGTAATGAACCTATAACTATGACGAGGACGTGGATGTCAGATTTTTTCAACATGCTTCATTTACCGCTAGAGCGAATTTATCCCATTTCATATTATAATCTAATCTTCTGCCCGCTTTGCTCCACCAGAACCACCTTCTGCCCCGCAGCACCTCATCTCCAACGTTAACGAGACATCGGTGAACCTGGAGTGGTCGGTGCCGGCCTTTTCAGGCGGAAGACAAGATCTTGCTTACAACGTCGTGTGTAAACGATGCGGGCCTGACGGACAACGGTGCGAGCCATGTGGCGTTGGCGTCCATTACTCACCACAGCAGCTCAGCTTACGGACCACACGTGTCTCCATCAATGAGCTGCAGGCACATACCAACTACACTTTCCAAGTGTGGGCTGTCAACGGCGTGTCGCCGCAGAGCCCCGGGCCTGATCAAGCCGCCTCGGTCACAGTCACCACCAACCAGGCCGGTGAGTGAGACAAACCCACAACAATCCGCAGTTCTAATTGGTGCGAAGGTGTTGATTAATTTCCCATGAACTATTATAATAATTAACTATGGACCCACTTAATTGTTATAACCATGTTTGTTATAACCACAAGCAAAAAAAATGTTATTTACTTATTAAACAGTGACAAAATGTTTATTTAGCATATTTGAAACCATTTCAAGATGTGTTGTTCATTACTGCTTGTTTTGCTATAACAGTATTCCCTATCATGATTGAACTGTTTGGCATTTTTGTTTTGTGTAATCTACATATTTAATCAAGTAGTCAAGCTGTTCTAACTATTCAAAAAGTAATGCTTTTTCACACCCAGAGGTTGGCAGTTTATTATCTAGCCAAATGTATTAGCTATTAGCATAGCTTGTGCGTGTTTATGCACAATAATAAGAGCACTTTAAATGTCCTCACACATCATATAACGAAATTTGCGTGGATACACAGCCGTATGACATCACCAAATACCAGTATAATGTCCTCATATGATTAGGTGCGAGGTTGATGCGTAGCATGCGTAGCACAAACGGCTGGAGTTTACTGGCCAAATATGGAAAACCAGTTTTTTTCCTTCATCACATCTTGCTGCGCAAGTGTCAAAAGCAATTACTCTGACAATAAAAGCATTTGCATTCCTGCATTTCCAAGCATGTGTATAGGATGCCTGGTTTGTTAGTGTTGAGTAGTAAATTTTTACAAGGTGTTTAATTACAGCTTGGTGAAGCCTCGGTGTATGTTTGTGCCTCATTAATGGCACACACACCTGTCCATGTGCATGTTACCAATTTGCCTGTTTCAGTCCAGCATTTAAAACACACACAACTGGACTTTTTTATGAGCCCGACTTCCAATCAGCTCCCATTCGTCTCTGTGCAGCCATTCAGACAAATAAAAGGCTGTAAGCCTCAACTTGATCTTAGACGGTCTCAGGAATGTGGATTTAAGGCTATATAGATTACAGCAGACTTGATTCCAATAATAAAGTCTGGCTATGAAAGAAAATAAAAAGCTCACAAGTCGCCGCCTTTATCTCCGGGAAAACCGAGCCGGTCGTGCTGTTATAACGGGTGCCTTGGTGAGAGCAGCTTTCATACAGGGAACATGAAACCCACACTGATCAGCTGCTGCCGTTAAGCGACACTCCAAAGGGTTTTTCATCCTCGCCTCAGTGCGATAATGTAAACATATCTCGGTCGCTGTAATGGTTTATAGCTTCATGGGGCTAATATGTTTGTCTTTTAAACAAAGTTAAACAGCAGGGTTGAAAACTCTGCATCTGTCTCAAAAAGCAAATCAGTGATAATCCAGTAGGCTTAAAATCTACATAGGGTTGGTAGCATTTGCACCAACATTTGGCCAATTATTTCAGCGCCATTGACACCACCAATATACTTTCAGCCTAAAATTTGCCAGAATATCAAGCTTCCCTTCCCGAGATCAATAAAACAAAAAACAACATTAATTTCATCCCAGTTCTTTGGAACAGGACCAATATTAAAATATTCACGCTTCAAATTCTTTGGTAAGCACTAGACTGTCTCTCCATGTTTTTTTACCCTTTATTATTATTATCCAGCTGGCTCTCTAGTTTCGTCCATCCAGGCCAAGCACATCATCCCAACATACGACCCAACCCTGATGTGATAGGGACCATTTGTTGGTCCATTATACCCTTAGCATTGGTATTATTGCTATATATATATATATATATATATATATATATATATATATATATATATATATATATATATATATATATATATATACACCTTCGACCAATTTTCCAAAATCCCCATCCCTGGGATCAGCAAACTGATCAGCAAAGTTCAGCTTTATTTTCAGTTTTAGGTACTTTACTGGGTGATTTTAGCTGTGTAGATTTTCTCTCCATGTTGTTTTATTTTTTTTATTATTCTTTTCATTGTCTCCAGCTCCCTCTCCAGTTTCATCCATCCAGGCCAAGGACATCACCCGGCACGGTGTGACGCTGGCATGGCAGCAGCCTGAGAGGCCCAACGGCGTCATCCTGGAGTATGAGGTCAAGTACTATGAAAAGGTTAGTAGGGTGTAATAAGAAGCATAGCCTATGATCATAACTGATCATCATAACCTTAACTTTCATAGAACAATGATCAAGAACTAGACAAAGAGAACCTGCCATGTACAGTTGTAACTTGAAGGATGAAGGTTACTCGAGAGCAGGAATGAAAGTGATTGAAAGTTTACACACACACAATATATATATATATATATATATATATATATATATATATATATATATATATATATATATATATATATATATATATCCACAAACACAGAGGCTTACATTTCGCTCCAGCAGCTACAAACCATGAATTAGGGGACATGGAGGAAAAATCTCAGTTGCTTTGTTTGCTTTGGTGTAGATTTAGATCTACCAAAGTGGTATGAATGCAGAGGAAAGCTCCAGGGATTTCTACTCAAGCAAATTCCGGTTACACCCATAGGAGGGAGAGCAAACAATAGACAGGCACTTTGTTTTTTTTTTCTTTAAAATGTGGTGTGTGGTATCCCCCACAGAAAGTTCCCCCCTTAGTTTTTCATATCAGACCTGTGTAGAATTGTGGTCTGTGCGCTTCCTTTTTTTTATCGCAAACAAAGCAGTCGATCACGTGGGTTTAGAGATATTTTAGACAAGACACTACCGGTAGACCTTCGACCAAGTGACGTCAACTTAAACATTTTTTTCAGATGGTCTTAGAGATAAAAATTTCACCTTTGTCTTTTACGCTGTAGTAATAAAGATATATAAACTCAACAACATCAGATTTATGGGGGGTTTTTTCGTCACCTTGCAACAACACGACTTTGGAAAAGGCTTTAAGTTCCGCACACGATGTAATCGCTTCATGTCCTAGTATATTTATTTTAGTCATTTTTATTTTCTGATAGTCATTAGGGGGGACATGGTGGCTTAGTGTTTAGTACGTTCGCCTCACACCTCCAGGGTTGGGGGTTCGATTCCCACCTCCACCTTGTGTGTGTGGAGTTTGCATGTTCTCCGTCCAGGGTGTATCCTGCCTCGATGCCCGATGACGCCTGAAATAGGCACAGGCTCCCTGTGACCCGAGGTAGTTCGGATAAGCGGTAGAAAAAGAATGAATGAATGAATGAATGATAGTCATTAAGATCATTTATGCTACGCATTTTAGTTACACAGTTCCATTTGTTTTTGTGTGTAATCAGGATCAAAACGAACGCAGCTATCGTATCATGAAGACAGCGTCCCGCAACGCTGATATCAAAGGCCTGAGTCCGCTCACCACGTACGTTTTCCACGTACGAGCACGCACCGCTGCTGGCTATGGAGAATTCAGCGCTCCTTTTGAATTCATGACCAACTCGGGTGTGTACACGCTATATTTAAAAAAAATGTTTGGGTAAAACAAACAAACTGCATTTTTTTTCTTACAAACAAAAGACACCAGAGTCAAGTTTCGAAAGTGGCTGATGTGTCTATAATTACAGACTGCTTTTTTTTTTTGAACAGATAGAGCTTTGTTAGCTAGATAGGGTCTATTTTGAAAAGAAAAAGAAAATGTCTGAGAGAGTAAAAAAAAAAAAAAAGAATAAAACCGCGACAAAATGTTTATGTCTGTATAGTAATAGCTAAAGCTTTAAGATCTAGCACATGTATTTACGCATCAAAAGCTTTTGTTTCCACCTTCCAGTTCCTTCTCCAATTATTGGTGACGGTGCAAACTCCACGGTCCTTCTTGTCTCCGTTATCGGCAGCGTTGTCCTGCTGCTCATCTTCATCGCCGTCTTCGTCATCGGACGCAGGTATGCCAAAGGTCTTCGCTAATAAAGCTCGTTTTCCCACGTATCCCTTAAACGCGAGCACTTCTTTTCTTCTCCATCCCGAAATTGACACTTTAGCGTTATCAGCTGTGATTATCACCTCTGTCCCAAATTCCGATCACATCCCTAGTGAATGGGTTCTTTGTTTTCCAAAAAAGCTCCCACTGGACACTTCCTGACATTGTCCCAGTTCAAAAAAAAAAAAAAAGAGAGAGAGAGAGAAAAGATAACACTTTTACACCTTAGCTATCTTTTTCTCAACTTTTCTTTCAGGAGGATTGACGTAACAGGGTTCGGATATGCACCAAGAAAAAATAAATAAATATACATATATATATATATATATGTATACACACACACACATATATACTGTACAACAAGGAATATTCTTCGGTTGTTGCCTAGCAACCTGCACCTATAATCACTGTATAATCACTATTTCAGGAAATATGAAGCATCTTGAGATAAGAAAGAGGTGTTATTGAAGAAATAACAAAATTGGGGGAGTGCTGTTATAGAAAAAGAATTAACGACGAGATATAGGACAGTAATTTGCCGAAGATTACATTTTCTAATTAACTAAAGAACAATACGTTTTCATGGATCTCTCTCTTACACACACACACACACACACACACACACACCAAAGCATTCAGGCGTTACAGCTTGGCCTTCTGTTCTACCTGTGGATCCTCCCCTCCTCCCTGTCCTCACACACTCTCCTTTTCTCTTCTTCTCTCTTTTTTCACACACACACACACACACACACACACACACACACACACACACACACACACACACACACACCCTTCCTTTTTCTTTCTTTTTCTCCGTGCCCACCTCAGGGGGGCTTTTGTCAACACTGGGTTGCAGCCAAAGAAACAATAACAACACAGTCGCATTCCTGAAAAGGTTGATTTGACTCGCCCAGGTGACCCTGCAAACAGCGGGGTGTGTACGTATGTGTTTGAAAGTGTGTTTGTTAGAACTCCTGCTGCTTAGACCAGGTGACCCTGGAGCTCTCTGGAAGAGAGGGGAATTGGTCATGTTTGTGCCTGTGTGTTGAGAGGAGGGAGTGTGTATTTGGAGAGGGTTGACCATTTCGGACACTTCCTGTATCTCTCCCTGTCTCTCTCTCTCTCTCTCTCTCTCTTCCTCCCTCACACACACTATGTCTCTCACATGCCTTATTTGGTTTCTGAGCTTTGAAAGCTTTGGCATTATTGACTCCTTAAGGTTTCTGCCCGGCGGAATGATTCTCAGATCATTTTTTGTATTGTTTTGGCTAGGAGGAGTAAATACAGCAAAGCCAAGCAAGATTCAGATGAAGAGAAACACCTACACCCAGGTAATAAGACGAGCATCGACTAAACATATCAATACACTGACTGATTTTGCTGGAGAAGATGAGTAAAAAGGAACAAAGGGAATGCAGCAAATGAGTGTTGACAGGAGCCTGTGAAAAAAACGTGGCATGAATAGAAATCAGATGTCTCCTATTTTGCTCTGAGTTTTGCCTGCACTACTGTTAGTTCTTGCATTCATCTCTATTTCTCCTCCTCTCTCTCTCTCCATCCATCCATCCATTCACAGGGGTGCGGATCTATGTGGACCCTTTCACGTACGAGGACCCCAACCAGGCAGTGCGTGAATTCGCCAAAGAGATCGACGCCTCCTGCATTAAGATCGAAAAGGTCATCGGCATCGGTAAGAAGCCCTCCTTCTGTGTCCCATTCATAGTTCACAATGTTCCAATCGCTTTATTTGCTGCAAAAAAAAAGACGTCCTCTAAATACACTACTCTTTGAAATCCCAGCAAACTGTGTCACAGTTATATAACTCAGTGCGGCGTGTATGTCGCAGGTGAGTTCGGCGAAGTGTGTAGCGGGCGCCTGAAGATGCCGGGGAAAAGAGAGATCTGTGTGGCCATCAAAACCCTCAAAGCTGGATACACAGAGAAGCAAAGACGTGATTTCCTAAGCGAGGCCAGCATCATGGGCCAGTTCGATCACCCCAACATCATCCGCCTTGAGGGAGTCGTCACTAAATGTGAGTACTGTTGGATGAAGCATGAGAAAACTCAGCCCAGATTTAATTCTCAAGTCTCTTTGAGCCTTGGAGGCATTTCAAGCCTTCACCTCTCGGAACTGCAACTCGGTTTGCTCAGTCCAAATTTCTGGCTTTATTTTTTTTATTCCCAGTTTAATAAGTTTAGGGTTTGACATGGCACTTGGCATTAAAAGCACCCTTGAGTGCTGTTCTCTTGCTTCACATTCTAAATTACCCAATGCACCGTAATCACTATTTGGCACCCAGCTTAAATAAAAAAATAATAGATCTAAAACTACATACTCCATTACATACTCCCTTTTTTTCCACCTTGATGAAAATCGAGCTCGTCTTTTCCAGTGGCTGCTTCTCTGCCAGCCAGGGAATCTTGGCAGACTGGCAGGTATCACATCTCAGCTTTTTAGTATCGCTGTGTTGATTGAAAGTATCTGCCTGTAGATGTGAATTAAGCAAGGACATTTTGACATCTGTTCTCTGCCATAACTCCTACTGAGCAGCTTAAATTTTTTAAACTTTTCACAGAGTAGCACATTTACAGTACATACGTTGAGGGGGAAAGTACATTGGCTCATTATTGAGTTCATAGTTGCTTTCGTGAGGGAGATTTCCATGACCTTTGTTGCTGTTGCCCCTGATTTGCACAATACCTTACTTAATTTACTCATGTTTTTTTTAATGCAAATGCATGACATGGAAACCTGATACCAGCGAAAGTGAAATTCCTTCTAAATGGTTAAATAACTACTATTAACAAACGTGGTGGGCAGAAGAGAATCACAGAATGCATCAAAACTTGAGGATGATGGGTTAAAACAGCAGAAAACCCGCCTTGATTTTCTCCATTGAATGAATGCCTTAGGGTGACAAAACGAAAATAATTGGCTTGATTGATCCTCCCAACCAGTCCTATGGAGCAGGTAGACTAACAGATCTTCAGTTCTATTCTTACAACTTTAGGTCCTTTTTGCAATCCATTCACATTTACTTTCCCCTCTTAGAACAGAGAACAATGCAGAATGCAAAATCGAAGGAAGCTAAGAGTCTACAGTTTAATACCACCTTGAGATCACATTTCTGACATCAGGACATTAACCAGACCTGTATCTTGACCTGTATCTGCATAGTTGCATAGATTGCATTGCTGTCTGATAATCGTAGAGGTGCAGGTTGTCCTATTAAAGTATAGAAAGATATTTATAGGAGAGAAACAAATGTTTGTCCTGGCGGCTTGAATCTGAGTTGTAGTGATGTCTGGTAAATATTCTGCTTCAGAATAATGCATTAGATCAGACACTGCCAAGAGAGAAAGCAAGAGCAAGGTGCTTAGCTTAGCTTCTATTCTGTCCTAAAAGTGGCCCTTTTAACTCCGGGCTTGTTGGCCTGGTGAGAGCTGTTGGGTTTATTAATGGCGGTACGAGGCCTTATAAAAACTGTGGCCTGACTAAAGAGGACTCAAGCTGATTGTTACTGCCAGGCGAATAATGGTGGTCCTCCCATCTCCAACAGGGCCAATTAAATGTGTTAACTCACTAATGATACTGCAAGTGTCCTGAATAAATAAGCACCAAATGCCCCCAAGCCTCCGACAGACAGAAAGCGAGAGAGGGAAAGTAGGAGATGCCAAACAACCCACTCCACCCCACCCCACCCCACCCCCAAAGGAGGCATTCAGAGATGGCACAGCAACACATCGACGCTAAACGCAACAGCGCAAGATTACATTTGCATAATGAAGCCACAGCTTTTACACCATAATGATTTCTCATAGGTAGAGAGCCCATGTGTGTGCGTGTGATTGTCATCTATTGTAAAGGCATCAACGTCAATGTTCTCCAGCTCGGTGAAAAGAGGGGCTCATAATTCCGTAAAGGAGGTCCAGTCGGCCCTCGGCAAAGGATGCATTCAATAAACAAACACGCGGAGAGAAAAGCAAGGGAAATAACACCTATGCAAATAAGACAGAGCAAGTGTGAGAAAAGAAGGCTTTTGATTGGGAAGTGTCACTCAAAGCGCACTAAAGAAAACACAACAAACTTTCTGAGCAGCATACGAACACTTTTTCTTCATTCAAAACCCCATTTTCTCTCTATTTCCAATAGCGCCTGAGACAGTTACGCAACTAGACAGCTAACGAAACAATGAAAAACTGCTTATTGTGAACAGGGTGTTTTTTTTCCCTTCTCTCAAGGTTTTTGATTAGTTTTTCTCTTCTGTATTTTGTCTATGCGTGGCAGAGATGATTACCATTCATGAGTCAGCCTCTGTGGAGCCTTTGGCTGAGACAACATAGTGTTTGTTGAGCAGATGGGTTCGTTGATTGCTAGTTATGAAGTAGTGCTAGCAAAGAAGCATGAGCCGAAGGAAGAAAAAAGAATGGGAGGTCAGAAGCGGGGGATAAAGATGAATTACAGCTGCGGCTGCTTTGTATTACTTCAAAATGGAGTTTATGTTTGTTTGAAACACAGGCCTCAAATGCTAGCATGTTGCTTAAGGCTGGTGGAGAAAAAAAAAAGTAAACTTAAACCTACTAGATTTTATTCACAGACTGGAACATTAACATTTTAATTTTGTAAAGGACAAAAAAATCAATAGACCATGTAGCATATATAGTAGTATGTAGAACTGTTAGCTATGCCAATGAAAGCTTCAAATGTTAGAATGTTGCTGAAGGCTAGTTCAGACAAATTGGTAACTGAGTGCTTACTGAACTAAAGCTTGCTAGATTTTCTTCACAAGATGTAACATTAGCATTTTGATGAAGTAATGCTTTTCTTTTTTTTTAAAGGGGACATACTTAGATGAAGTTACTTCACTGTGTACCATATCAAACAGTGCAAGCTTCAATCATTAGCATTTTGCTGAAGGCTAGCTGAGACAAATTGCTAAAAACATGCTTACTGAACTAAACCTTATTAGATCTTCTTTACAATATGCAACATTGGCATTTTGATGAAGTAATGCTTCTCTTTTTTTTAAATCACATGTTTATATAAATTTACCTCACTATGTAGCATAGCTAACAGAGAAAGATTCAATTATTAGCATTTTGCTGAAGGCTAGTGGAGACAAATTGGCATCTGAGTGCTTATTGAAATAAACCATGATTATTTCATGTTGATTCATCACATGATGCACTACTGATGAACAATCCATGATAGCCTTAGAGACCATGTTAGCATGTTGTTTTCTCAATGCTAGTAAAGTAGCATTAGATTAGATTTGTTTTTGTCAACAGAGATCGGTTCAGCTCGTGCTAAAATTAAATTTTCTTCACTGAAAGTATTTTTTTCCCCTTCACAGGCAAACCTGTAATGATCATCACAGAGTACATGGAAAATGGCTCTCTCGATGCCTTCCTGAGGGTAAGTCTAACATTAAACCTGACTTTATTAACACTAATGAAGCTAAAAAAAAGTTTAATATCTCCACCACCATCTTCACAGAAAAACGACGGCCGCTTCACGGTGATTCAGCTGGTCGGCATTCTGCGAGGAATCGCATCAGGGATGAAGTACCTATCGGATATGAGCTACGTCCACCGTGACCTAGCCGCCAGGAATATTCTAGTCAACAGCAACCTGGTGTGTAAGGTGTCTGATTTCGGCATGTCTCGGGTGCTGGAGGAAGATCCAGAAGCAGCTTATACAACACGGGTTAGTTTTTAAAGTGTCACAAAGGCCAAAAAAAAAAAAAAAACGGCCATGTTGCCATGTTCTGTGTGAAAATGTGAAGCTTTTAGCAGTTCTGCCTGCGCCAAGCTGTTGCTTACAATGTTACTAACCCATAGTGCCATAGTGCTTCACGCATGTGTGTGTGTGGGTGAGTGTGTGATTAACCTCGTCGCTCATGTTTGTTGTGTCTCTTGAAAGGAAATAATGGGAACCTATCAATCGCAGGGTGGAAAGATCCCCATTCGCTGGACAGCACCGGAGGCCATCGCATACAGGAAGTTCACTTCAGCCAGTGACGTGTGGAGCTACGGGATCGTCATGTGGGAGGTGATGTCGTATGGCGAGCGGCCATATTGGGACATGAGCAACCAGGATGTGAGTGACGAGTCGTTTTTCGAGAACATGTTGATTCAGAGATACGAAAGGAGACCAGTTTGTGACCTTTCAGTTTTTCAGCTTTTTCAGCGTTCTCACTCGCACTCTCCTTTTTTTCAGGTCATAAAAGCCATAGAAGAGGGATACAGGCTTCCCCCACCAATGGACTGTCCCATTTCTCTACATCAGTTGATGCTTGACTGCTGGCAAAAAGAGCGAGCGGAGAGACCCAAATTTAGCCAGATCGTCAATATGTTGGACAAATTAATCCGCAATCCCAATACGCTAAAGAGGACTGGAGGAGAAATAGCAAGGTATAATAATTTTCCTCTTAAGACTGTTAGTATAATGTCTTGTATTGGCTCATCAAAAAAATGTTAAATATATCCCTGTATCGTTATTTTATATTTATATTACTGTACATTACCATAAATATAATATACAGATTTTGGCTATGGATTCGATGGGTTTTATTATAATAGCTTTGTCATGGTGACGAAGGAATGTTGTAAACTTTTATGTGCCCCAGTGAACTTGTAACTTTGTAAAATACTTAAAACCTATGAAATAATAAAAAAAAAAAATGGAAAGCTCCCAAGCAGCCAAATGACACCTTAGGCTTTCTCTTTCTCTCTTTTCCAGACCCAACACCACCCTTCTAGAGCCTAGCAGTCCAGAATTCTCTTCTCCCTTGGGCACCGTGTCTGACTGGCTATCAGCCATCAACATGGAGCGTTACCGTGACAACTTTACCGCCGCCGGCTACACCACCCCAGAGGCGGTAGTGCACATGACGCAAGAGTAAGTCATGAAAATCTGGCACTGAAGGCCACACCTTCGCCTAGGTTAAAAGCGTGCTAATTAATATGCTGCATGAGAGTGTCTATTGTGTGATAGTGTCATAAATGACTGTTTGGAACTACAGCCACCTGAGAAAACTTTATAAACCTAAAACTTTTGATCTTGACAATGATAAACTACGGGTCATCGCCAGCAAGGGGTCCCAATATAATAAACCGAAACAATAAAACGTGCTTTACGAACTGAGACAAAATCTTCTCAGATCTTCTCTGAATTTGAAATAAATGTTAAAATCATAGAAAATATCGCAAACATGTTACATATGTATCTAAGAATGTCATTTTAGGCAACCAGACATTATAGGTCATCGAGAGCGAGGGACCCCTACACGAGCCGAGATGTTGCTAGCTATGTAAAAAAAAAAATCTAGTTAACATAGTAAATATTGTACACATACAAATCAGCATGAAGAGGTTATTACTCATAGAAGTCAAACGCAAGCACAGGCTACGCACGAAAATCAATGCCCATAGATAACCTTGAGTAAAAATAACAACTATAAGTAGCTAGCTAAGTGGAAAATACCTTGGAAAGGAGTGTTGTGAACACACACGGGTGCTTTTCTTGGCGACTAAGTGAACATAAACAGCAATACAAAAATGTTTTGGTATCGGCTACGAAAAACCTCGTATGCTTGTCTTGGAAGATAGCATTGATGCTTCCTTAATTGTGAGCCTCATGGCTGTAGTGTCAGGAAGCTTTTCCTCGCTAACGTCACCTCTGGCTTTCTCATTAGGGATCTAAATATAGAGCCGTAAACACCCGGGTTTCTGTAAAGCTGCATTGTGACAATGTCTATTGTTAGACAAATAAATTGAATCGAATTAATGCAAGCTTGCTCTGAAAACAGCACTAGTCTAGAAACATTACACTTCTATGTTAATAGTTAGTGATTTTTTTTTTTTTTTTTTTACCCCTCAGCTGCTAGTTTTTTGGTTTAGCTCAAATGTTTATTCATGGAGCTTCATGTGGACCAGACACACATTATAAAGTTTTGGTTTGAGGTTTTCGTGATGCTTGGCAGAAACCTTATAAAGTGTTTTTTCTACAATGTGCTTTCGGTTTTGTTCTCATCACCCCTTCTTTATTTTCCTCTCCAACAGTGACATGACAAGGATAGGCATCTCGTCAGCCACGCACCAGGACAAGATTCTCAGCAGTGCGCAGGGAATGTTGTCCCAGATGCAGCAGATACAGGACAGAATGGTTCCAGTCTGATCAAAATCTCTTACCACATAATTTTTCCTCCCTTGTTTTTGTTTTGTTGAATTTTTAGACAGAAAAAGAAAACTTTTTTTTTTTTACCTCATCCTCATTTACGCACTTTAAAAAAAACGTATCGAAGACGGAAAAAATAAAACAAAAACAAGGACGGCTAACGGCACTTTTTTCACCTTTGCTTCGGGTTTTCTTCCACGGTGTTGTGAAACTACGTTCTTCAGTCGTGCATTTTTTTGCTACACGATTGAACTTTGAGGGCATGCTCTTTTTTCCTCCCTTTGCCTTGTTTTATTCCTATGTATGTAAATGTAAATACGTAGAACTTTTTGGAATTTGTGCCATTTCATCTTTCAGTCCACCTGCCGATTTAAAAACTGTGGCTTTAAAATGAAAAAAAAAAATTCTGAAGCTCTTTATTATTATTATTATTACATTTTTTTCCCCCATTCTGGGATTTTTGGCTCCATGTGAAGGCGTCTCCGCCCCTTTGAAATGGAATATCTGTCTCCACTTGGCTGGCAACTCATGCGCTCCGACGGATTAGAGAACACTGCTCTGAGTCGAGATCTCTCTTGCGCCTTTTTCTCTCCAGCTTGATCTCTAAGGGTTTTTTTTCCTTCACTCTCTCAACCCTGCTCAAGCTATGGCTGTGAAATTCCCACTCTCTGGAAGCTGGATGGAACTAAGGTAAGCGCTATTCCATTGTTTATGAGCTCTGCTCTATTTCCTCTGCTGTTATTTATACAGTCCTCAAGGTGGGATTCTGAGAAGGAGAAGTGATGACAAAAGTTATCCTTGTGTTATTCAATAGGATAGAAAAAAAGGTTACGAGAAACATTATTCTCTTGAGCAACAAAGCAAAGCCTCTATTTTAACTCTGCATTCTCTGAGGATTACTAGCAAAGCACTAAACCTAGCCGTTGTGCTTTGAATGTTCATTTCGCTTACTTTCCCTGTCATTTTGTTTTTCTCTGTAGGGTCCTGTCATGAGGTTTCTGCATGGTAGCCACATCCTTCAACACCTTAGCAAAAGCACAAATTATTTACAAGTCTCCTCTCAAGATTCCTCTCAGCCACAGAAAAACTTCCAGACATAAATAACAAGCAGAGAAGAGGCTACAGATAATTTGCACCCCCCCCCAAAAAAAAAGAGCTTTGTGTTGCCTGCATTTCTAACATGTCCTAGCGACCGAATGGATGCTAGCAACAGAACATGTGCTAGCTGCTTAGCTAAATGAAATCAACAGCCGTGTGTGTGTGTGAGAGAGTGTTTTTTTTTCTTTTCATAAAGGATGACACTTGCTCTGAGGACCTCAAACAAACTTCAAGATGACACAGAGAGTACGCTAAGACAGAAGCATTGCTGAAAAATAAAACAAAACCATTTGCTAGCTTTTTGGGAGGAAACCATGCTGTTTTTCATTACTTTAGCCACAAAGATGTCACTGGAGTTTTATTAAACGCATCTGGAGTCATAAGCTATCATGAATTTTGAACGCTAAGCTAAATCGCAGACTGAGGATTAGCAGCTAGCGGTAACACTTCACTTGTGGCTCTGGGAACTGGAATATGGACACGGAATGGAATGTGAACCTTAAAACTTGCAACTGCAAGAATGTTTTTAAATAAATAAAAAAATAGGGAAAACTTGACATTTAACATTTCATGAAGTCAGAGATTTTATTTGTCTGTTCATTTCTATTCCTGAGAAAATGTTTTCTTTCTTACATTTTTTTTTTTTCATTTTGAGCAACTGATTGGAAATATGCAAGGAATGTGGAGGAAATGCAGATCTATAGAATGTATTGTGCCAAGTTTCTTAAATGTAGTTTAATTCTGTGGAATCAAACTAACAAATATGTTTTTTTTGTTTGTTTGTTTTTGTTTGGTATTTTTTGCTAAGTTAATCTAGTTGTGTAGATTAACAATGTGCTTATTTGCAACTATCTATATAATGCCATTGTTTACTTTCATTTTCTTTAAAAAAAATGAATTTAGGTACATTTCATTTATTTATGATCCTTTTTTATCTAGTTTGTAAATTGTAAAATAGAAATATGAGAAAAAAATAAATGACTGATTGCCAAGTGTGACTATTTTTCATGATTTGAACTGGAAATTTGAAATATATACGAGTAAAAAAATTACTTATGGGAAAGTAAAAATTCAGCCTAGATATTATCATGGTTTTATAGGAAAAGTGACTACTGACTGATGATACAGTGGTTTGCTAATGAATTAATCTGAAGTAAAATATCATGAAAATAACAAATATTTACCATTAGCTAGAAGCTAGCTGCCTAGCTAATTAGTGATAGCTACTAGCAAAGTATTATTTGAACAAAAGCGGGTGAACTTAGCTCAATATAGTCAGTTAATGTTAGCAAAACGATTACTTACCTTAGCATACTTTTTCAGGTTAGCTTAAAATTAAAAACTTTCACACATCAAACCACTTTTCCTGACATAAATCTAGATATGTTCATTCTCTACAGTCTGTAGTGCTAGCTGTGCTGTTTAGCATCAAAAGCGTTGCTGATTCCTGATCATTTTCCTACAGCGATATATCTGATTAGATGCTAAATTGCATTGAAATACTGTCTAGCGTACAATCAGACCTTTGTAAAGTACATTTTGTAGCTTGTGAAATCCTGAAATCTTAAATTCAATCGAAATAATTTAATTTATATTGTGTGAAAGTGTGATGTGAGCAAAATAACAGCGATATTTATCAGAATGTATTATATATTATATTGGCTTGTACAGCTATAATACTGAATTCTGACACCCTTAAGATTTCTTCCTCTCCAACCCCACTATATAAGTGCTTGTACTGTATGATGCAGTTTGGCAAGGATAAATACTACGTTAAATCCGAAAGAGGACCGATTCTGCTTTGAAAAACAATTGCAACAATCAAACGACATTACTGGTCTGCCTTTCGTCAGCTTTTTTCTTTCAATCCAGCTCTATTTCCCTCCCCCTCAGCTTTTCCTGTGCTTTCTCCGGTGCTGAATGGGCCGTAATACAGCCACCCTGGCACGTTTAATCAGTAAACATCTGTTTCCCTACAGCCTGCCATGATGGCTGATTGTGTGAGAGTCCTTTGATAAATAAACGAGAGAAAAAAAGCCCTAGAAAACTCAATTTCTGCAATAGGAGAAAGACCTCAGCGCAAGCTTGGCAATGTTTTCTTTTTTTTTTTTTTTCCCTGCCACAATCACCCTAATGAGAGATGCATGCATTATGCATGTGTTTGGGCGCTACACTGAGAGGAAGTGAGAGGAGAAGGGAAAAAAAAGAAGTGAGAAGAACTTAAAAGTTTAACTCAGGAAATACACTTGAAATTAATGGGTAGTCTCAAAGAAAGAAAGAAAGCGAGAGAGAGAGAGAGAGAGTAACTTTCTATTAAAAATGTCCAGAGACACATAGTACATATTATAATCAATCATATTACGCTGATAAATTCTTGATTCTGATTGGTCAGAATAAACCGTTGATATTATTTATTTATTTCATGTCCTTAATTCAAAATAACAGGTTTCTATTAACACATCCAACACCTGTCCTAATCTAATAACATCATCTAACGCTAAACAATTCAAGCAGCATGCAAGTGCGTAACCTCAATATGTAGTGCAAACTCAAGAACCACAGCAGGAATCAGACAGTGTAGGTCATACGCACAATTCGTATTCATAAGGCAAGAACATCGTCCACAGAGCAAAAGCAACGAGATTTCACTACAAATGATATAAGACAGCAAGCCAAACAAAAGGATGTGGTAGCTTTGTGGGTGAGGTTTTGGTATAACGATCAGAAGGTTTTGAGTTCAAATCCCAGCTTGACAAAACTGCCACTGCTGAGCCCCCTGAGCAAGGCCCCCTTAACCCTCAAATGTTCAGTTGTTGAAATGTAAGTCTCTTTCGATAAGGGCATCTGCCATATGCTGTAAATGAAACACAGAACAGGTGATCAAAGTAGGATAACAAATGGAGCACTGACAAACAAATTAATCTTGTTTCCCCAATAACAGCAGTGTTTTATTTCTCACACCAAATTTACTAAAATTACACACAGGGTCATTAATTAAGGAATGACATCACACGTTGTATAATAGACGCGATTAACGTAATATGTTAATAGATGCAAGATGAAACTTCGTTCCTGTTTAGAAACAATAAATTATCTGTCAAAGCCAAAACAAAGAACAGATCAGCACAGTAGGATAACAAACGGAGCACTGACAATAAAATACCTGATAGAAAAGCTTGGAATATGTTGATTATACTATATATTAGGTTTGATTTATTTTACAGCACAGCTTTTTACCATTTATTACACATTGAAATATTACTTAAGGAATGATGTCGTATCTGTTAATAGACATCATAAGATGAATAGTCCAAATTTCTGAACAGAAACATTTTTGAAAAATTGAAAAAAATACCGAAAATTACCTAAAATTATTAAATACTAATAAATTATTCAGTGAATTCAATAAAATAAAAATGAATTCATAGATAAATATTAATTAAATAATTCAATTAGAAATAAATAATAATTGTATATTAATGAATCCATTACTCATTCTTAATTAATAATTCTAAAGAAATCTTAGAATTTTTCACTTCTCTTTTTTTAAAAACAAAAACAAAAAAACAAAACAAAACAAATAGCAATAGCTTCCGACTGGAATTTCTCTATCTCTATCTAGATCCTAGCTAAGTTGATGACTAGCACAGATGAAACAGACACGATCGAGAAGCAAGTCAAAAAACATACGCAGATACTTGTGTGGATGAATCAAAAGTACAAAAGTGACGATCCAAAATGAGATGTATCTATAATGGGATAAATAGTATGACGAATCGGTATTTAATTAGGCGTTCTGGTTGTCTGTACTAATATTATAAAAGTCCTCGGCACTCTTATTCATACCCTCCATGCAATCCCCCCTGTGTGTTTTTATTGGGTGTCTATTGCGTTAGTTTTGTGGTGGTATTTAATATGTGAAGTGTGTAAGTGTGTGTGTGATTGGTGTGGGTGGCGGACACACACTGAGCTCTGCTCTATGATTAATGACTGAGAGATGGCAAAGATAATGAGGTTCACTCAACAGTGCCACACTCACACACTGCCTCTCACCAGAGAGAGAGAGAGAGAGAGAGAGAGAGAGAGAGAGAGAGAGAGAGAGAGAGAGAGAGAGAGAGAGAGAGAGAGAGAGAGTTAGAATCAGGGTTCAATACAGTTAACATCTTTAATTTATTTTATCGTGCCTCTGAACACCTCTTCTGCCCTTTCTCTTTTATTAAATTTCACTTAAATTCCTTCTCTTCGTTCTTATTTTTTTTAATTTTCTCTCTTTCTATCTCTCTCCTTCTTCCATTTATTTATTTATTTATTTATTTGGTTGTTGCTATTTTTTTTTGTAATTAACTTTGGGTGTTTTATTTCTCTCCCCTGCTATTTTCTTTCTTTGTTTGTTTCTTTGTTTGTTTCTTTGTTTGTTTGTTTGTTTGTTTCTTTCTTTCTTTCTTTCTTTCTTTCTTTCTTTCTTTCTTTCTTTCTTTCTTTCTTTCTTTCTTAAGTGAAAAAGCCAAAATATTAGCGAGACGTCAGAGCGGCAAAGCTAAATGCCAAGTGAAAGAACAAAAAACATGTTTAGAATGTGATAAGAGCATACAGACTTCATTATGATAAAAACAAGAGAAGGAAATAAATTATTGAGTGAGAGCTACAGAGAAAAATACAGAAAATAAAAAAAGAGGACAGAAATATTTGGAATGGGTCTACAAATTTGTTCCCGAGTTTGCAAAAACACCAAAGGTTTAAACACACACACTCACACTGCTATGCTAACCACCCCCACACATACACACTGCTATTATAAACTCCCCTACACACACATGTACACACACATGTATACACACACAAAGTGTTTGAGCCAGCTACAGTCCAAGATCAATAGTGGTAGGAGCTTTAGTCCGCTTATAGGACACTTCATCTCTGTCAAACACCAAACATTTAAATTACAGCAGACAATGCGCTATCATTTCTCACCACAAGGACAAGATACTCAGGATAAGGGTGCATAAATCACACACAGCGAGGAGGAACCAAGGAGGAATCCAGCAGTAATGTGGGAAATGGAGGAAATATATTTTCCCATACGTCTGCGATGACAGTCCCAACAAGAGGGTTATGTTACTAACGCACAAAATATCGAACGCCAGGTCAGCGACATCCATCATAGTACAGTAGTCTTCTTTCTCTTCATTTCTCTTTCTTTCTTTCAGATAGATAGATGCACAGATACATAGCTATATCTCTAGTCCTTCCAGCTCACAGTTTTCACTGTCTGAAATGTTATTAAGATTATATTAACTGTGGAATTCAAGATCTGGAAGACCAAGAAAACTTTCACATACTGTACTGTGTAATGCACCAAATAACAATAACGACCTGCACTGGAGAGATCATTTAAGTGTCAAAAGTGTACAACATTTCTTGCACAAACATGATCTGCATGGAAGAGTCATCAGCAGGAAGCCCTGAAATTCCCAGGAGACCATCAGTTTCTAAACTACAACAAACACGGTGCCAGATGGATGGGTAAGTAGAAGAGTCTGGGAAGAAACTGCAGCTGAAAAGTGAAAGATATTCTGAACAATACCTTAAAATCCATCATGAAAATCTCTAGGTAGATCTTAAACATGCTGGGCATGGTCAGGTCAGCCAAGTAGTATATCTCGGAACTAGAAGTGTCCTGGATGGAATTGAAAATGACTAGAACAGGTTGTTTTAGGGAAACATTGCAGGAAAGTAATCTGGATTTTGCATCCCAATGCAGATAGCGAAATGGAGATAGAGACAGGTGGAGTGTGATAGAGGGAAGGAGAAACAGAAAGAGGAAAGGAAGCGGGACAGGTAGAGAGGATGCTGATAGATGAAAAAGCTTATCGCTGAAGCAATGCCATCTGTACCAACCTGTGGGGCAACTGCTAGGAGCACATGAAAATGTAAGCAGTTCCAACATGGTGCTGAAGTACACATTTAAGCCAAGGCAAGTTCAATACCTCAGGAGAACCACTTTATGGTAGCGTTTAACACTATTAAGAAATGTATTTATTTATCAAAAGTGAATACAATTCATTCATTCATTCATTCATTCTCTACCGCTTATCTGAACTTTTCAGGTCACGTGGAGCCTGTGCCTATCTCAGGCATCATCGGGCATCAAGGCAGGATACACCCTGGACAGAGTGCCAACCCATCGCAGGGCACACACACACTCTCATTCACTCACACACTCACACACTACGGACAATTTTTTCCAGAGATGCCAATAAACCTACCATGCATGTCTTTGGACTGGTGGAAGAAACCGGAGGAAACCCCCGAGGCACGGGGAGAACATGCAAACTCCACATACACAAGGCGGAGGCGGGAATCGAGGTGTGAGGCGAACGTGGTAACCACTGAGCCACCGTGCCCCCCGTGAATACAATTCATTTCAATTATTCTTCTTAAACAGGCTTATATTATTCCTCATATTGCTTGTGATAGGTTTGGCTAGCATTTTCAAATTATACTGACTGACCTGTTTAACCATGAGGCATAGTGACTTAATGGTTAGCAGGTTTACCTTAGGGGTTAGGGTACTCCGATTTCATCCCCCAATCCAAACACAAGTGTTACAGGCTTATATCTGAATTGTCTGGTGTGTGTCCTGCTATGGGTTTGGACCTCTTCCGTGTTGTTCCCCAACGCTGAGTCCCCTGGGATAGGCTCCAGGTTCCCCTTGACCCTAAGTAGGATAAGCAGTTGACTGATTATTGGGTTTTTGGAGAACATTCGCCTCAAGATTGTGTTCTGAGATACTTTTCTGCTCACCATGGTTGTAAAGAGTGCTTATTTGACATACCAGGGCCTTCCTGCTGCAAATGACCAGCATGGATGTGGGTGTGGGGGCAGGTTTTCATTTGAATTAAGCCAGAGCCACACCTGACTCCCATTGTATAATCTTGGCTTTCAGTAGACTCAGGTGTGACTTCTTTTTGGTTGGAATGAAAACCTGCACCCACAACGGCCATCTGCGAATAAGTTTTGACACCCCTGGCCTGGTGACTGTTGAAAATCCCTGTAGATTAGCAGTACTCAATTCGACATGTCTGGACCTGGACAAAGCCACTGAGATCACATTGTTATTCTATCTATTTTTTATGTTTGATTTGAACATTAACTGGAGTGATTTTTTTTGTGATAATCCCACATGATTGGTTGATTGGATTAGTGTGCAGGTGGATGGTGAGTGTATAATCTAATACAGTTGGAGCAAGAAGAATGGCCAGACCGGTTCGATCTGGTTTGACAGAAAGGATACAGTAATCCAGAAAAGCATCTCAGAACACACACTCTTATAGCTAATGGGCTCCGAACGCTGATGAATATATCAGGATCTACTTCTCTGAGCCAATAACAAGAATCTGGGAAATAGATCACAACATAACACAGTGTAACATATGCATTAGTGATGAAATCTTGTCTAAAAACCTCTTAGTAGTGTTGTTTGCTATGTTAAAGACTATTCCATTGGCTATGTGAACATACAAACACCTAGAAAACATGTGTAAACTGTGTTTTATTTGGGTTCATTTAGATTTATTTAAGTTTAGACAGATCCACTAAACCCATTTTATTTTTGTATGCAAACAATCCATCTACAAATTGGTTCAAAATGAGAATAATCAGCCCTGAGCAGAGTACGGCAAAGTGCATGTATTTAAGGCTTACAAGTCAGAATTTGAGTAAACCAGAGAGAGTCTGGTAATTTTCGTTGCCTCGTAGCCAAGAACTGCCTGATTTCGCTGAAAGAAGCAGCTTGTGTTTACTGTAGACTTGGAAGCTGGATTTTTAGCTTGTGTGTCATCATGAACCGCTCATTTTTTTCAAACTCAGGTTACTGAAGTACATTGATGTCAGCTCTGTACATATATATATTGCATGGATGAGACAGCCAAAGCTGCGAATCGGTAATTATTTACAAAGGCACTGTTCAATCACACATTTTCATTTAGCATGAAAAAACCTAGCATAAATATACACCAAATCGAATTGATTTTGAATTCCTAGTAATTCATTAAGAAAATAAAAGCTCCAATATCCTGCCATTTCCTACTGTATGTTTTCATTTCCTGGAAAGTGACTATTTTAAAAAGTCAAAGCTATGTAGTATACTATAGTGATTATTGCTAGTGCCCTGGACAAAATGTCAATTTCTCAAGGATAAGCTAGGCTGGGTTGGTTTGTCCTTTCAGCTTAACTTCAGGGTTGGGGGTTCGATTCCTTCCTTCATCCTAAGGTTAGGGGTTAGGGTACTCTGATTTCCTTCTCTAATCCAATGACATGTGCTGGAGGCTGATCTATAAATTGTCTCAAGTGTGTCTTGCAATGTGTTAGCACTCCATCCAGGGTGTCCCCCACCTTGTACCCTGAGGTACCTTTGTACCATGGAGAACCTGGAGTCCCCTAGGATAGACTCCAGGTTCCCCATGACCCTGTGTAGGGTAAGCAGTACAGAAAATCGTTGGATGTATCCATCTTTATATGCAAACATTTCTCGACCTAAAAAAGAAATGTGTTTTCTTTGTTGAACATGTGAATCTGATACCTAGCTACAGACCAAACAAACCTTTTTGTTTTGCAAAAGAAAATAGTTTGCTTGTTGAACGTGCTTATCCACTAAACGACTATGAATCATAATAAATATCCTAGACAGTTGTCCGGCGAGTTTAGGTAGGAGTAATAGGTCGAGATAAATCATGACATGCTTGTTGAATTGCAGGCTGCTACTCTTTCTAAGTAAAAAAGAAAGAGCCTAAAAGTGCTGACCTTCATTTAACATTAAGAACACATCATGCACACCAAATGACTATCGACCGTTTGCGTTTTCCTTCTCCGACTAACAGCTTACTCTAGTCTCTCAGGACCCTTCCTGTTTACTTCTTGTTCATTTTTTTCTGTTTTCTTCACCATTCCTTGAACTAACTCTCAAACAATCTATAAATATCTACAGGAGTTTTCATTGTCTGCTCTCTCCAAGGGCTCTAGATAGCCCCGAGGCATCAGTCTGTACTTATGGCTCTGTAATAAATTAAACAGAGTGAACTGTTTTAAATCGTGGAGAGCTGATTGATCGACTACCAGCATCCTCAAACAGCAGAAACGGCAAAACATTAATCAAGTTAACAATCCAGAACTACAGAGGAACAATAATAAAAATGTACTGTACAGTGTGCAAATAATTAAACATACACATACATATCCATCAAAAAAACAACAACAACAAAAAAATACACATACAGATACTTATTGAATAAAATCAAGGCCATGGATGCAATATATTACTTTAAATGTATAAGAAAAAAATGGGAATATAATCAGTGTTGATTATAGTTTCTTATTTTATCCCACAACATTATTTATTTATAACTGAATGGTGCCATAATATTTATTTGTTTATAGTCATAAGTTTGTTCCTGTTATCAATAACGTTATAGCAGTGACACCAGCTAACTAATTAGATTTTAAAATTTGCTTTATAATAAACCAAAATAAAAAAAATAGGCTGAAATTTGCTTAGATCTTGTTTACATCTTTCTTTACATCCGTGAGACAAGTCGATACATTCATTCATTCATTCATTCATTCATTCATTCATTCATTCATTTTCTACCGCTTATCCGAACTTCTCGTGTCACGGGGAGCCTGTGCCTATCTCAGGCGTCATCGGGCATCGAGGCAGGATACACCCCGGACGGAGTGCCAACCCATCGCAGGGCACACACACACACTCTCATTCACTCACACACTCACACACTACGGACAATTTTCCAGAGATGCCAATCAACCTACCACGCATGTCTTTGGACTGGTGGAGGAAACCGGAGTACCCGGAGGAAACCCCCGAGGCACGGAGGCGAGAATCGAATCCCCAACCCTGGAGGTGTGAGGCAAACGTGCTAACCACTAAGCCACCATGCCCCCCTCAAGTTGAGACATGTTTTATAATAAATATTACGAAATTCTATTTAACAAGATACCAGATCTACAGTATAATTGACATGAAAACAGCAAATTTGTAAAAACAAAAAAGAAAGTTTTCTAGTTTGCTACTCAGAAGTAGAAGAACCAGCATGCTAGTTAGATAGCTAGATCCTCTTTCTGTTTGATGAAGAGAAAGACGGATGAAGGAACAACAGCAAGTACATGTACTATTTGTTTAAGCTCACGAAAGCCAGAATCCACTGACTACAGCCAAAGCTAATAGATTACAGGCATTTCTGTTTCCCCCTACTCTCTCTGTCTCCCTCTCTGTCCGGCTGAATTACTCGGTTCATTCTTGCCGAGGTAAAATCATACCTTCTGACGACACAACCCGGCACATGGTGACACAAACCAGAGCAACGTATGGGGGGAAAGAAAGCGAGGTGACGAAAAACAGACTGGGAAATGTAAAAGGAGCAGGGTGACAGAATGCAGAGAGGAAAGAGATGCAGAAACAGAGAAGGAAGGAGACCAAAAAAAAAAAAGCTAGCAGAAGATTCAGTCTACTTTTTTTTGGACTACTGAAAGTCTTTGTTTATAGAACAGTCACTGGTATGCAGTTGGAAAGATTTCAGTGTCTAAATCTACATCTTTACCAAGTTGTCAATTAAAACCATATGCTACGTGACTTAATGTAGAGTAATTGACATTTTTTTCTGTTTCTAAACAATCTAATTTTACACTAAATATGCTATTAAGTTAAAGTGAATTTGTTGGTTTAATCACAAATGAAGTGCATATATAACTACTAACTCCAGCCCTTGGGCTGAACTTAACTTCGTAGCTTCTAACCTTTCATATCAGGTTTTCTTTCTGTGAATTTTAAAACGCTGCAACTCGATCTCATGCAAAATTCATAGGAATTGTAATGAGAGTGACTTTGTTTAAACTATAACATTGATGTATAAAAGTATTCGTCCATTTTAGTTTAATTGACAGAATTTATTTAATATATACAGCATGTGTGGTATGGTGGCCTTGCAAAGAACTTTTCACATGATGAAATTCTATACTGTTGTTTTATATTTGCATGTACTTTATCCCAACCGTGAGTAAAAGCCACCTATCGTGATTAAATCTGTTTATCTTGAAACGTGAACAAAGTTCCACTAAAAGACTATTGCCCCTTTTCCACCGAGGCAGTTCGAGTGCTGGTTCGGAGCCAGAGCCTAATTTAGAACCAGCTCTTTCTGTTTCGACCGCCAAAGCACCGGCTCCGAAACAGGAAAAGTGGTTCTTAAGTAGCACCAAAACGTTGCTGGTCTAGACTTAAGAACCGCTTGCGTTAGGGGCTGTGGGCGGGGCTACTGTTAGAGCATTTGATAATGTACCTTAAGTATACTAATGTTTAATACATTTTTACTTTACCGCGATATGATAAATTATCAGCACACATGATAGTAGGTAGCTATATGCTAAGGCAAAATGTTTTTCTGTGTTAATGATAAAATAAAGTTTTAACCCTAACCCTAACCCTGTTTAAAATGTACTTTATCGATTACAACCTCCATTTATACAGATTACATGGAGCTGCACGTACACGTTTTATTCGCCGCGTTTGGATGCCAATGTAGGTTCGCAAAGCCATGAGCATTAACAGTAAAACAACATCTGCCATTGTTGTTGTGTTTGTGTTTGCTGCTGCTGCGCTAACGTTGCTGGGACACGTGACAAGTATAGAGTGACGTCACACTCGGCGCTGTGATGGCTCTCTAGCCGGTGGAAAGGCAAACCGGTTCTTAGAAGGTTCGCCAGTAGAACCAACTTTGAACCAGCACTAGCGCTAGCTTTGAATCAGCACCTGGTTCTTTCCGGTGGAAAAGAAGCATATGATGTCTGTGTTTTCCTCCTGGATCTACGGTTTGCTTCCTAATCCAAAGACATACATTGTGGGCTAATTAGTATCTCTAAATTGTCTGTAGTGTGTGTGTGTGTGTGTGATTTTGCCCTTTGATGGTTTGGCATGTATCCAGTGTGTCCCCTCCTTTGTCTTAGGTCACACGACAATGCCAGATGGCAGACACAGTATGTCCAAATTGTGCTTGTTCGACACACGTATACCGATCAGTATTTAACTTAGACAGCCGAGCAGTAGGTGCTGAATCGAATAACAGTACTCAATTTTGGATGCATGCACAGATTCCCTGAAAAAAAGAAAAAGTAACAAGAACCTGGTGACCTGGATAGAGTAGCATAGGAATCAATTGATGGGGACCTCTAGAGGTGTGGAGTGGAATCATTATCAAAAAATCAGACCTTTGTGACAGTTTGGTGAAGGGGGAAGTGTGGTTTAAACCTGTCACTAAACCCACCTTAAAGTGCAAACTTGTACTCATGATCATATTTTTTGACTGAACAATTTTAATTGCTTTCCCATCTTGGTAAAGCCTGCTTGTTCATGTTTACTTTGTCTGGAACCTGATTTGCATTCATTGTGTAGGTATTCATTAATCCTCAAGGCTCTGGCTTTAATCAGCTGTGTATTTAAGTGTGTGTAAGTGGTGACTAATGGAATGACATGGTCAGGATGGTCTCAGTTAAAAGCAAGACGGTGTCTGTCCTAATACACTATATGAATGCAAATTTGAAGGGAATAAACAGCCACGTTTTGAATTTTCCTTCTCAGGAAACAGCAACATCTCTCATAAATTAGAAATCTCCCACGCTGACTTTTTTTTTTTGCCTTGCTGTTTTCTCATTAACACTTGGCACACATCACACATCTGAACGAAGCTGTCTCTTTTCAACAATATCATTTAGGATTTTTGGAGATTTTTTTTTCCCTGTTACAATTTTCTTGTTAGCAAAATCGGCACTTTAAAAAAAATAAATAAAACACACATTGCTATAAAAAATAAATACAAATATAAAGTACACATTGCTAATAATGCTAATAATGAAGACATATTACAGCGCTGATCGTAACTTTAAAACTTTATTTTGATTATAATAAATGCAAATCCAGGTAATACAAACTTCACAGGCAAAATACAGAAACAATTCAAGGATTAATATTTCCTTATAAGAACGGACAGAGACAGGTATGAATAAAAGAATAAAAGACACCTGGCAACGTAAGAGAAAGTACATAATTTGGGAAACAAAATCAGCATGAGTTGCCCGTCATGTAAGGTACTGTGATGCATGTTGGGGCAGGGAATTTATAACAACTGGCAAAGAAATATTATACTATTATGTATTAGTAATGCCTAATATTTGATGTGCTGATTTGCTGACAATCAAGCTGGCATGTGCATTACACATATCTGCATGTTCATTTACATGGATCACGTGACAGTCATGTGGCGAATGCTATTTATGCAAAGCAACGGAGGTGGATTCTACCTCAAGCTAATAAAAAAAAACAATAAAGTGAATGAGAACACAATCCCAGCATCCTGCTGAGGAGTAATGGCTTGAGACGACCCACAGATCTTGACTTGATAATTCTTCATAGCCTCTGGAATGCACATGGCAAAGAGTGAAACTTGGCATGCTTGGAATTCCCCCTTTGGAAGTGTGGTTTTAGACCTGAGAAAAAGAATAGCATTTCACCTTTCTGTTATTTTTTTCCCACTGGAATGCATGTTCATGATCAGGGGCAAATATTGCAACTTTGAGTGCTTGGGTCCCATGGACCCTTGTTAGAGGCCATGTGATAGAGTATAGCTTCTCACCTTCCTGTTCTTTATACAGATAAGTGAAGCAGAGGCCTGGGAAGAATGACAGATGATCAAAACATCAGTGGAAATCTGAACAGATTGTTGGATGCCTAACGCGAACATATGGTTCACGATATGGCTCAGGCAGCATTGTAATTATCTCGAATGAGATGGTTGCTTTTGTTGTCTAAGGAAGGTAGGAAAGAATATAAAAAAAAAATGTGCTGTAAAGATGACCCAAATAATGCATGGTCAAGTATTCAAATCCACCCCATTTGCCAATGAGCCATGAACACAAGCAAATGAGTCTCCAAGCTCCATAGCCAAAACGAACTGGATACCCACTGAGAAGTGGCTCCTTTGCATGCCATCCAAAACACACACATACACACAAAGTGGCAGCAAAACATACACACACAGACAGCTGCACCATATGACACTGAGTTTGACCACTGTGAGGCTGAAACACTGCCTTCTGGGTGTGAGGACGGCAGCTTTGAAGATCTGATCCCTTTAACCACGTTAGACACAGTGTGCATTCACTCGGCCTGCTTTGTTATGACGTCCTGGCACAGATTCTGTCTTTCTTTCTCCCTCTGTCTTTCTATCCAGACTCGTAGTTTGATGCTGATAGAACAGGACACTGAGAAACATCGCAAGGCCAGTGTTTAATCAGCTCATGGGTTCCAAATGTTTTAAACATATTTTTTATTATTAAGACTTTCCAAACAGGAGGATGTCCAAGCACATATTCATGAACATTGTAACTTGTTAACTTGTTTCATATTCATTTAACTGGGACTTCCTTTTAAAAACCAGCTACAACATGGGCTTAATTATAGCAATCAGTTTCAAAATAAAAGCAGTCCTATTTATTTATTGTGGCTTGTTAATGTATATAACGATGAAAGAAAATGCAAATACAAACAGACTCAATCTCTCAAACAGTCAAGACCTAAAACAGAAAATACTGACCTTCCATTGTGCTGGAAAAGGGAATGAAACAATAGATAATTCTCACATCGTTTGTACTGTCTTACATTGCAATCTATCAGTATGGCTTCCAGAACTACTGGAGAATTCATGTGCACTTATTTACTTGCCAAGTACAAATAGCAAAGTCATCACCTTGTGACAATTACCCCATGTGGGTAGCCTGTAAAAGTACCCCGTAGATCACTTTCATTCTCTTTCCAATTCTCATCTTGCCAAGGAGTTGCGGATATAGAGATACTAAATATAGCCTTCTAATCCTGTGTTTCTTGCTAATTTCCTTAATGTTAAATCTGTACTGTCAAACTAGAGTGTACCAAAACACACCGTGGTTGACTTTAATTTGACTGATTACCATTTTTAGCATCTTTGTCTGTGTTGTTAACATAGACACATGTTCAGGGGGCACGGTGGGTTAGTGGTTAGCAGGTTCGCCTCACACCTCCAGGGTTGGGGGTTCGATTCCCGCCTCCGCCTTGCGTGTGTGGAGTTTGCATGTTCTCCCCGTGCCACGGGGGTTTCCTCCGGGTACTCCGGTTTCCTCCCCTGGTCCAAAGACATGCATGATAGGTTGATTGGTTTCTCTGGGAAATTGTCCATAGTGTGTGATTGCGTGAGTGAATGAGAGTGTGTGTGTGTGTGCCCTGCAATGGGTTGGCACTCCGTCCAGGGTGTATCCTGCCATGATGCCCGATGACGCCTGAGATAGGCACACACTCCCCGTGACCCGAGAAGTTTGGATAAGCAGTAGAAAATGAATGAATGCTATATCATAAAACTGGGAGTCATTGTATTTTCCAAATATTTTGTATTTAAAGGGCACAATAGTCAGGCCTTGATGAACCATGATGACGAACATGATAATCGGGTAAATACTTGACTAAATTGGGAGCATTTTGCAGGCTAGGAAAATACACTCTAGAAATAAAAAGGTAAGTTGTTTTGCTGCAATGCTGCAGCAGGAGAAAGAATAGGAAGAAATGTGTAGTTACTTGATTCCTGCAAAGGGAAGAGTGAGTGCCTTTACTAGATCAGAAGCACACAGTAGAAGAGTTAGCAGCAAGCAGGAGCCAAATGAAGATCTGTTAGAAATAAGGCAACAATGTGATGAAGTGCAGAACAAGGAGGAACCTAGACCAGCTGCCTTGCATATAGAGACAAAGCCTAATGTATTCCAAACACTCCCAAAATGCTGGAGTGCAGTGAATGTGCTGAAGATTGGTGTTATTGGTATTAATTTACATGAGACAGCTGATCAAATGTCTAAACTATTTTCATGTACAGTTGCCAAGGAACATGACTGCTCTATTCCACAATGTACCAATTTGATTTAAGAAGACTTCACATAAGTGAAGTCTTAACCCTAACCCTAACCCTGTTTAAAAGCACTTTAAAGGTAAGACCTGATAAAAAGAACTGACCCCAGTGGTAGAAAATGTGGTGAATGTGGGTTGTATCTCAATCATAGTTGCCCATGTTGCCCCTCAAACACCACTGCAAGATATTACCATGCCACCTGACACTAGTACCTGGACCCTTCCTTGTCACACTGCATGACTTGAATGAACTCTTAAACTGGATGGCAAGTCTAGTCACATTTAAAAATATTTTCTCCATCACAGGATTCCCAGGAAAGTGAGTTTCAGAAACCAGAACAGTAGCTGAATAAAGGAAACGTGTAAGACCCACAGCAACTGCCTGTACTGCCTGCAGATCCAGTTGGTACAAGGCAAACCACCAACAGAGATTGAACAAGGACCAAGAACAAGATACTTTTGTATTCTCGAAAAAGGGAGGTGGGATCCAACCCATTCAGGACCATTAAACTTTTACAAAATATATCATCATTGGGCTTTGACCATGTGTACCCCATTCTCTGGGCAAGCTCTTCTAACCAGAATGTTTACAAGTGTTTTTTTCCTTACATATAACCTCCCCTTGAACCTGGTCATACATGAAATTATTAGATTTCATACACACAAAGTAAGAAAATCTTCTACTCCCTAGAGTAATTCTATGGCTTTACCCTAATATTCCCCTTAACCATTTTCGTCTTTTAATACCTTGCTCAATTCCATATGAGTATGCAATTGTTAACCCATTCTTCTTGTTTGTGATCAAAATTTTATTTTGGAGGCTGGACCAAACATGACAGCACTACTCAGGATGAATAGGAAAGCAAGAACTGAAGCTGTTCTTTTCCTCCCATCTTAATTTTTTTTCTCTCTGTCTCTGGGAAGGTATTGTCCCTTTTCCATCCCCAGATTAGTCCTAGCAAAAGAATCTGCTAATCTTCTGAGGCACTGATACATGGGGTGACGGTGGGGTGCCTTTTTTCATGCAGTCATCCGTACCCAAATGCGTGCCGACCAGCTAAATCAGAGCAAGAAGTGAGGGATTGAAAGGGGGGGACATCTCTCATCCACTTTCGAGGATGCCATTCTCATTTAAATACCTCTCACAGATATCTTTAGGTGTTCCCACAGCAACCCCAGCCACGGGTGGACACAAAGAAGCAAGGGGCTTTCGGACGTAAGGGTTAGATATTTTCAGGGGGTTCTTTTGAGATTTTGACAACTCAATGAGCTCATAGCAGGATTAGATTACCTATTTCTTTGCCTGCAATCGAGGATAAAAGGGAAGTAGAGGAGGTTTCACAAGGTTAACCCTACTGTCACACATGGTTATTTCCTCAAGGACTGCCAAGGATATCTACCCACACACTCAAAGGCACATGTGGAAGCACACATTTGCACTCTCTTGTGGATGTACTCACAACTCACAGAAAGTCACTCACCCATAACATATTAAAGCCTTCGGACCTGACAGGAGTTTTAAAGTAGAGGCTTTATAAGATCTTGACAACTCCCCATCCTTGGTGCCGTCCACATACAGAGGGATATTTTTTGGAAAAAGGCAGTTTGGGTCACTGAACTCAAAGCTTTTTAAAAATGTTGTTCAAGACGAGGGGATTTTCAGACTTGTTTTTACAGTGGACAGAAAAATTGTATGTTTTTTTTTTTTTTTTTTTTTAAAAAGCACTCAAGTCACAGCATAAACCTTTGTATGTCCATAGCATTTCAAGTCTCTGTTTATCATAGCTGCGAACAGGTTGTTACTTTGTGCTCTGTAATTTCTTAGTTGATAATGTGTTTGGAGTTTCTGGATAAGAATCAAAGAATTTGTACCTCAATGTCAGTGTACACATAGGAATCCTTGTGTTCGTCATTTCGGAAAACTCTTTAATATGTTTTTTTTTTTTTTTTGCATTGCTATGAAAACTCAGTTCTCCGTTTTTTTTGTACCCAACACTGGAGACTCCTTACATTAGTGCTGCATAAACAAGTCTTAACAACGAGCTTCACCAAACAACGAGCTTTGTTGATTTTTTTTTTTATTATTAGACTTAGTGTATATAACATCTGCCATACAAGTCCCTGTGAATGAGCTGTTACTATGGAAACAATATGTTATCTGAGCGAGTGCACTAATATAAACCTGTCATTTATGTTGCAACTGAGACAGAACTGCAGTAACAGAAAATAGATGTTCTTATTCAAGAGTGGTATAAAACACTTTAGAAGATACTACCACTAGAATGGAATGCACAAACAGAAAAGAAAAAAAAAAGTTATTTAAATATTCTGGAGCTGAACTGAACTGTCGGGTTTTATTATCTAACCAATTTTAGCCATTACGACCATCAAACACTGTCCTCTCTGCCAGATAATAAAAAACTTCAACATTAACTCATATTTAACCAACAATCTATGTCTATAGATTTAGGTTTTGTAGAAATAGCAACCCCCACAAGCTACCTAAGATACTCACACACAAAAGCACACATTTGCTCTTGTCTACATGGATGCATTGAATAGCTCTGAAAAGCACTGACAGCTGGATCCTCTTCATACGAGAGATCCTTGAGCAGGCCCTAAATATGGGATTGTGATAGAGCTGAACCCTGGGGCTGCTCTTTCACATTTGCCCAGCTTGTGTCTCTTAGTCCACACACACACATACAGATGTAGAAAGAGAGTGGAACGGTAGATGTTAAATGAACCCATCAACTCGATTGAGCTTTCTTCTTAGCTGCTGGATTACGACTTCATGCATATCGTAGGACAGCCTTTATGCTCGAGCAGTCTTTTGAGGAAGGCAAGTTGTAATTCTCCAAAGAACTTTGCCATGTGGTTGCATCTGAACAATATGACACTTGAAATGAGCTTCAGTGCACAAAGAAATGGACCCAGATTAGGAAATTCAATCACCTGGAACATCCCTCTCTGGGGGACAGTGTGTGAGAGACTGTATCCTGTATCTTGCCAAAAGATAGCTGAATACCTCTTCCTGACCAGGGATTGACAGATTGATGGCACTGAGGAGTCATTGACAGTGTGCGAGCGTGTGTGGCCTCAGGAGGTCACGGGTCACTGAAACAAGCTACCTGAGGAGATAAACCTGGTGAGCTACACTGCTCTCGTCACAATACACCACTTTGACCTGTTCTGTGGATGGGATGCGAACAATAGCACATAAAAAAAAGGTCAAAGCAATAATCAATCCTATCTTTGGTGCAAAAAGCTGTGCTTTGTGCAACCACACATAGGTAATTATGCGGCCTGTGACTTTTGACCTCTCTTCAGAGGATGGAGAAATGTTGAAAGTCTCTTTGTTGAAAGTCTGATCAGTGATTCACATCAAAATGTCCAAAATCCTGCACTACTCATGAGTCTGTGGAGTCCTGGGAATAGTGCAAATGATGTTGGAATACATCCTGGATGGGATTCGTTGGTTGGTTATTTATTATTCTTCATGAACTTACAAACTTATAATTAACAATGGACATTGTCTCAAAGCAGCTTTACAGAACATAAACATTATACAAAAAGTTCATATAAAGATTAATATAATAAAAAAAAAAAAAAAAATTCAAGATTAATATTAGATATCATTAAATTTGTTTGTATTTATCCCCAATGAGCAAGATGGAAGAAAAGAAACCTTACGAGGAACCAGACTCAAAAGGGAACCTCATCCTCATTTGGGTGTCACTGAAGGGGGTGATTATAAATAGACAGTCCAATAAATGTTGTATTGATGAGGAGGGTGTTGTCCTCAAAGACCACATGTAGTTGGCATCTCCTCCTTGTATGTCCGAATATTTCATGAAGACGAGTCCAACTATAGCTGGTAAATCGTTCAATATGCTACGATGGAAGTATGGAATATAGAAATGTGGAGAAGAAATAATAAGTGCTGGATGACGTGCATACAATAAATGTTTATTTATTCATATATTTCTTTACATAGACAATCAGAATTGAAAATTCAAAAGATTTTGCTTTAGCTAGATGATATAAAGATTAGAATTTCGTAGAATTACAGTGAACTTTTTTTCGCTCGACATTTGTTTGTATGAGATAAAATGCCAACCTAAAAAATCGACAAAAAACCCCCATTAATCTCAAGTTGAATCCTAAACTGCTCTGAAGATTCTAATGAAGCGTCAAAGATGATCGTTTATACAAATAAAAAAAGCAACAATGTTTACAACAACAGCAACAAGGACAACATCATCCACAGCATTCTCAACAACAGCAATAAAATCAGCAACAACGACAGTGATCTTTGTTTTCATTGGCAAAATTAGAAAGCGCACACCATCAACAAAGTCTAAACTGCCCTCAACTTTGTAATGAAGCATCAAAGATATAAAAAAATACAACATGCGCAACAACATTTAACAACAACAACAAAATCTGCAACAACATTCACAACAACAACATTCACAGCAACATCGACAACAAAATTCACAACAGCAACATCCACAATAACAGCAACAACATTCACAACAACATCCACAATAACAGCAACAAAATCAAAATCGACAACAACAACAACATCCACAACAACAAAATTCACAGCACCAACATCCACAACAACAGCAACAACATTCATGACAACATCCACAATAACAACAAAAACAACATTCACAACAGCAACAACAACATTCATGACAACAACATCCACAATAACAACATTTGCAACAACAACAACAACATTCACGCCAACATCCACAATAACAAGAACATCCACAACAAAAATTACCCCAACCTTCACAACAACATCCACAACAACAACATTCGGAACAACATCCCCAACAATAACACTCTCAACAACTGCAATAACATCAGCGACAACATCAGTGATCTTTGTTTTCGTTTGAAAAAGATGAAAGCACACACCATCATGATCAACAACAAAGCTAAAGTCTAAACTGCTCTGAACGTTTTAATGAAGCATCAAAAATGTTAATTTATTTAAAACAACCGCAACAATAACGACAGTAACATTCTAATCTGCAAGAAAAAATGCAATGAACAAAATGAATTTAAGTTAATGTCGTGCAGGACAAGGCAGTGTGACTTCAGTCCTTGTCTTTGGCCTCATTTGTGCATAAATTCTTTTTTAAGAACTTAAAAAAAATTATTAAATAAAATGTAATCTACTCGTGCTCTGGAATATGTGAACATTCACACACGAAGGCTAACTAACATACCAGTCTCCACTTGATCGACTTCAGAGCACATAATTTGCACGGATTGCTGTACGTTTATATCCGGATCATTTTTATTTCTTTTCTTTTCTTTTTTATTTCATTTAGAAGGAGAAGTCCAGTGCTGGTTCACCAGGTCAGGATCCACAAGTATCATGGGGAATGTTTTTAACAGTAATTAAAGAATATTTTTTTTAAAAAAGAGAGAAAGTAAGAAATTGGGCAAGTTATCATTCATAAAAAAGTAGAAGAAAAACAATGTTTTCAAAACGTTTTTCTCTTTTTAAACGAAAAGATTTTCAGAAGCAAGCAAAATATTCTATTTATATACAGTAGTGATTTTAACTGTGAACATGTTGTTATATCCTGCAGGATTTCACGATTTATTTATTTTGTTTATTTTTTATGCTTTATTATGCTGTGACTTTTTTTTTTCCTCAAAAATTTAGAAAAATTCTCAAAAATCTCCTCAGAATATTGTAGAATTTGTTTAATTTCGTGTTAATTTCTTCTTTTTTTCTTCTTTCCCATGGTGATGAAGGATAATGATTTTACATGTAGACGAACTTCAACCTCCCCTCTGACAAGCTACATTCTTCTTCCCTCCTGTCTCTTCTCGACTCATTCACCCTCACACTCAGCAGCTACATCCCCACACACAAAGGAGGCAATGTCCTGGACCTGGTTTTCACCCGTCCTTCTCCAGCTACAGACGTGACTGCTACCCCTCTACACGTCTCTGATCATCACCTGGTATCCTTCACCATCACTCTACCTATCCTACCTAAAACTACCTCTCAACCCCTCGCTCTTACCCGCCGCAATCTTCACTCTGTCTCCCCTTCATCTGTAGCTTCTGGCACTCTTTCTTCCCTTCCTGATCCTGAGTCTTTTTCCTCACTACCCTTGGACTCAGCCACAGATACTTTCCTCTCATCTCTTCCCTCAACTATGGACTTTCTCTGCCCTATGTTCACTAAACCCAAGAAAACTTTTTGTTCTTCTCCTTGGCTTTCAGATGTGCTGCGCAACAATCGAAGAGAGCTAAGATCATCAGAGAGAAAGTGTAAGAAATCACAACTTGATGCAGATCTTGATTTTTACCGAACACTTCTTGTCAAGTTCTCCTCAGATGTGACTTCTGCATTCTACCAGGAAAAGCTTGAAGCTTCCTCACATGACCCTCGGAAATTCCTTCTCTGCTGAACCCCCCGGCTCCACCTTCTTCATCATCCCTGACTGCAGAAGACTTTGCTTCTTTCTACCAGGAGAAGATTCACTTCAGCCCCGACTGCACTTACATCTCAGAGTATGCATTCCCCTACACCTTCGTTGTCACATTTCTCAACTGTGGCAGCAGAAGAGATTTTCAACTTATCCAGTTCTGCAATCCTACCACCTGCCCATTGGATCCACTCCCTACCACTATGCTCCAGACCATCTCACAAGACCTTTTGCCCTTCATTTCCACTATCATCATTTAAACTCATGGTATCTTAAGTATGTAACCTAGTGAACCAGCATTAATGTATTCAATGTTAGAGATTTAAGCACTTATGTACGTCGCTCTGGATAAGGGCGTCTGCCAAATGCTGCAAATGTAAATGTAAATGTAAACTTATATATACCCAAACCTGCAAAAATTTCAGATATCTTTTGCCGTAATAAAAACTCTCTCTCTCTCTCTCTCTCTCTCTCTCTCTCATCACTGCTGCTTGTACCATGTCATTACGGTCATCTGAACCTTCTCTTTACTGCTGTCCATGATTACACCTGTGTGTATGAGTGTGTGTTATGAAGGCAAGCATACTGAGAACAAAGAAAGAAACAAGTGAGGAGAATTCAAACCAGTCCTGATTGCTCGAGGCGCCTCTCCATAAAGACGTCGTCCGTTTGGCAGGGACAGACGCTCAGATGAAAACCATCGAAGGTAATAAGATCAGGTGTGCGAGCTGTTTGTAGATTGTCTATTGTCCACACGTCACAGAGGCTCTTTTGTTTACAGATTTCTGAGTGACTTTGGATAGCATTTGGGCCTACTGGCCATCCTTGAACGCACTGTAATTGTATTCCAAAGATATGAAAGAGAGAGAGAGAGAGAGAGAGAGAGAGAGAGAGAGAGAGAGAGAGAGAGAGATGGAAAGAGGTATAATGAGAAAGTGATAGAGTGAAGGAAGGAGACGTTCATCCAGGACGCTCTGCTGGCCGACTTTCATTAAGCCTAATTAATTTCTCTGCACTGTTGATCAGAGAAGTTCATTTTAAGGACCATGCATACCATTGTTCTTACATCCAACGTCAACCCACACACACACACACACACACACACTCCTCTGCACCAGGGCTTTAAATAAAATGACTCAGTACTCATCCCCCTTAATAGAGAAAGACTCCAAAAGTCAATTCAAATTATTCATATACTGCTTTGTAATCATAGCCCGGTTCCACGTTGTGCTTTCCAAGGACGCTGGGACGGACAAATCGAAAGCAACCCGATATTGTAAGCAGGAAGTGTGACATGATAGATTACAAGATCCAACACTGCTGTGCCTTCAGGGACTGGCCACAACTTTTTAATGAACAGCCACAATGATGTAGGAAAGGTGTCTACATCTGTACGCACTTTCGATTCCGTTCAATCCAGTACAAGTTGATTTGTATAGTTTTAGCTTCGTAAAGCAAAAAACATAGATTTCGATTCCTAATGAACAAACCTGAGGTAAAAAAAAAAAAGGTTGGAGAGAAAAATGCTAACTTTAAGAAATGTGAACACTTTGCTATGATTTAACAACTTCCACTTTTATTATTTGGCAGATTATAAAATAGCGCTTGATCCACTAACATATCGATTTATTCCAGAACCCGACCGAGGCCCTGAAATTATGGGTTTTTGGATTGATTTTCAGCCAGACGGATTGTGACAGCTACATATAACTGTCAGATGGCAGCACTCAACTTAATACCATTCAATACTTAATACCATTAAATGAGCCGATATCACACAAGAAAACAATGCTTTAAGTCTCTTTAGCACTGTTTTGTGAAACTCTGCCTACGTAGTCGGCAGTTACGCTCTGAAAACCAATTTTCACTATAAGAATTATTTTTAGCTTGAGTTGAATTTACTTAAGTTCAAGCTCTTAGGCTAACCTTACAGGTAGCTGGATAGCTAGCAAGAATTCATGCCGCATAATCACAAAAATAGGCTAGCAACGTAAACAAAACAACAATCAGGATGTTGGGTGTGGTGAGTTGCCTGAACAAATACAAAGCAGAAGACACTGGCTGCGTAAATATAGGGCTAACATTCTAGCATGGAGAAGATTTTCAATCTAGCTCATGGCTAGCGGCTTTCAAAGCAGATTATTGAATTATGTGTAGCATCCTATCTTCTCTTACTCAAAAAAAACCCCCCAAAAAAAACATGCTGAAAATATATACAATGAATAATTCTTTAAAAGCTGAACAGCTATAGTGCTGCTACAAACCCGAAGCTTTGAGGTGTATAAAAAGCTGAATGTAACGTCGGGTTGCTGATGCATTAATGGGCAGACATGAATACAATGCCATGAAAAGCAGCGACGTCTGAAAGAGCAGGTTCATACTGGCGTAGAAAAAAAAAAAGGTGGGCAGGTCCGTGAGTCGGCACGAAGCGAGTGCGTTGTAAATATGAATGTGGAATTAGCAGCAGTGCTCAGGCTTAATCTCCTGAGACGGCAGCTCGACTGGAGGCTTCATGTGGGTGTATTAAAGTATTAGAGCCTTGTGGAGGCAGCTGTATAAAACTAAAACACACATTTTATCTGGATCAACACAAAGCAATAGATAAATACACTAACGGCTCAGCTGAGAAAATGGCCGACGTGTGTAATTAGTGATTTGAAAAACAGCATACAAACTGATCAACCTGCAAGTCTTAAAGCTTCAGAAACATCACTTACATGCTCGCTGTGTGTCTCATTTACAGTACAAATTAAAATAGATTTACAATTTGCAAAATGAGTGAAATGTTTAAAGATTTCATCCACAGCAGCGTTCAACACAATAAGCCAAATTTCCACTGTTATTGTTGTCATGAGCAGCACATGCAGTTAAAAACTCGGACTTTACATTGAAAGGTATTTAAAAGTCTATAAATTTCAGATGACTGGTACATAGAACAGAGCTTTTGCTACATTGGGAGATGTTTTTTAAAATGTAATTTTTAAGTCTTAATAAATGCTGCACAACACTAATTTATTCAGTCGAGATAGACAGATAGGGAAATTTGTCTATTTTTTCTTTTTTATTGTTGAAATCCGCTACTGCCGATGTGCACCATATTTGAAACATGTAACTGGTTTGAATTTCAAAATATCAGTAAGCAAAATAAATGAATAAAACTAAAGAGCAGATCGTGAGCCCATGTTTTGCGACCCCTAGACTTCTGGGAACGTATTAACAAAGTTTTAAATTGTTTATAAACGAAGCTGCAATAGTTTAACGTTTCTCTAATATACTGTAGTCTTTATTAAACTAAGATATGAGCAAATTTATCCAATGTATCCAGTGATAGAGATTTAAGCACTTCTGTATGTCGCTCTGGATAAGGGCATCTGCCAAATGCTGTAGATGTAAATGTAAATATAAATTTCCTTGTAATTTATTCACAAGTGCGTTTACAAGTCATGGAAATTCAATAAAGTTTATACCCTACGAAATCGATCGACTTAAAATTGTTACTATGAAAAGAAATAAACTTTTTGTGGAAACACAACTAATCGGACAAATTAGGATTAAAAAAAAAAGTTGTGGCAGTTTTTATAAACTTTATCTTTTAGTATTTATAATTTTGTGTAACTATCCAAAAACGGTCTACGATGCTAAATATAAATGTCAAAAGAATTTCAACAAACCATTTTAAGGCAAGTTGATTTCTGTAGATCAAATGAAATTCACAAGCACAACTTAGCGACTAGGGTCTATATTAATGGTTTTAATGATTCCCTTCAATTAAAGGTGGGGTGCACGATGTTTGAAAACTGCTTCAGAAAACTGAGTCGGGCTGACTTACAAACCAAACGTGTAGCCAATGAGCGTAAAAGGGTGTGAAAGAGAAACAGAGTGTTCAGTGTGCATGTCTGACATCAGCCGAAAGCGATTGAATCAATGACATGGTGGATACCTGCCGTTACCTCTGCCTCGGGTTCTAAGTGTTGAACGTCGTCTTCCACGTGACACAGACCTAAACCTTTCATGGTACAACAGACAGTACTACAAAGATAAATTTGTATTAACATAGTATTATTCATTGAGTTCATTTATTTTTTATCAATAAATGAACTCAATGAAATATCCCCTCGGCCAGCTGCCCCAGCAGGTTCCGCCATAATAGTAGCCTGGGTTCCGTATGTATGTGTGGGGCGTGACACCCATTTGGGTTAGGGGCGTGTTTGTTTTGGTGATTTCAAATGTCAACACAGGCTTTCAAACATCGTCCACCCCACCTTTATTTTTTTTAATTTGAACATGTAGCACAGTGAAATCTAACTAAAATATTTTTTTCATGCGTCCTAAAACCGCTAGAATATATAATAGATGATGTGAATAAGGACGTTTCAAGCTAGAAATGCTGCATGGGTTCACTCACTAAAGTACTACAGGACTATTTTGAAAGCGTTTGAATGATTATATTTCGTTGAGCTGGGACGTTGTCTCCAAAACATTTTGTTTTTGTCAGGTTCTTTTAGTTATTACTTCAAGTCATGTACTCAGACAGCAGTTCCTGTCACAGAACGCTACAAAATTCAACCTAGCAATTTAACTTTCATTTGATTTTTCGGCCTCATTAGACTTCACATGCGTCTCACAACAATTTCAACCTTCAGATTTGAAATGTTTGTGCTTTTTTATAGAAAATGTTGTTAATGTGCTTTTATTCTTTTATTTTAAGGATGAGGCATGAAAGTATAAATTTGACACAGACAGGAAAATATAAGCAATGTAAGAACTAGAGTACTTTTTTCAGCTTGGATTCTTTCAGATGCATTGGATAACAAATCTGTCAAGTGTGTACTGTGAGGGCCGGAGATGGGGAGGAGTCTGATCTGTGACAAATGTAGGAGGAGTGTGTGACGATTGTGTCCAGACGGAGATTCTCCACACCTCATCAGGGTGTAATGTTATTGTGTTAATGTGCTCGGGAACTGGTCTCGGCTGCTCGCAGCTAATAAGCCGTCCCAAGAGGGGGTGAGTTCTTGCTGATGCCACTAATCCAGGACAGACAGTGTCCTCTGCTATGCTACAGAGACACAGCAAACTGATGGAGGATGATTACAGCCCTGCTAAGCCGCTACACCTCATGCTAGGGGACCAGGGTGAACAAGGCGGCTGCTTCCAAATAAAGTAACGACTCCCACGAGGCAGCGAGTGCATAATAAATTGACAAAATGAAGACATTGCGACACTTATCTCGACTTAATAACACAGTTTTCCGTGTTTATCATGACTCAGCAGATACCTCAGCATAACATTTATGATTTCATCTCCACCTAAATGGTTATATAAGTCCATAGTTAGGTTTTACCCAAAACTTTGGAATTTAATTATTAATTCAATATGCATTGTGAATTATACAATAAAATACTGTGTCTTCGTTTCCTTTACATTGCTCACAAACAAACTAACATGCAAAATAAACATATGTGCAAGATCTGTGCTGTTTTATTTATTAAGGGAACAAGTTTGTCTTTTATTATTACATACAGCATCATTTTAGTCCACTATTAGATTATATAAAAAAGTTCATTTTATATCTGCTTCTCATCTCCAACCTCCAAACGAATTTTAAAGAATTATCTGGCAACCCTGAAAGACAAAAAAAAAAAAACATACAAAGGTGATCTGCAACTTTTCAAAGCTTAAGCCACTGAGTGAACAATGTATTACATTTTTACATAGGATGACTGTAGACCATTACATATTTGTAAGCCTAATATACAATATATCCATGGGTGCTTTTTAAATGAATAATAATACACGATTTAGTGATGTGGTGTGGTGGAGTGTAGGGTGCCAATACTTGTGGAGCCATGTATAGCGTATAATAACAACCCTTTCTTTCTGTTTCATCAGTTCAAGAGTGCTGGAATGTTGGATTTCACCTTGATTGGATGGAATGACAATGTGTAGCCCAAGTGGCCTTAGGCTGGCTGTTGCAGCAAGGCATGCTGGGAGACACACACACACACACACACACACACACACACACACACACACAGTCATTCTCTTTCTCTCTGCCCTCTTGCAAAAAGCCTGACTGAGCCACCTCTGATTGCGAGGTGCTACTCGTGTTACTCGCTATTCCAGATGGGTAATGGTGGCGGCCCGGATGCTCTTCCTTTCATCTACTCCCAGAGCACCATGCGGCATCACACAGGGTCGCCACCTCTTATGCCGGACAGGCAAGCACAATCCTGCCGGCTCAGCCTACAAGCCAGTCAAACCGATAGTGTGAGAGAGACAGCGAAGAAGTAGCTCGAGAGAGATTATCATGGGAATCCCAGCAGCTGTTGCTGCGAAACTTGTTTGCGATGTGTCGCGACCTGAGGGACGGGCAAGATACCAGAATTCATGAGTCACACATTATTTGTTTCTGGTGTGAACTTTCACATGGAGCCAGTGATTGACTTTGTTAAGAAGTGTCTGGCGCTTAACCTTCTTCACATTCCACATGTATAAATGCATTGTGCAGTTTTGTTTCACTAACAATGCATTCCATACCAAACAGCTGAAAAATATTTACTAAAACACTTTTCAATTAGCTTTAAATACTTTATTAAGTCATTTTTAGTTTAACTTTTATTTTGTTTTTAAAGCATTTTTGTTTATTTATTATCCTGCCCTTTCATGTATTTATTATTTATAAATGTTTTTTTTCCTAAATATTAAATATAATAAAATAGAGGCTTAAATAGATTTTCTGAAATAATAAACGATGTGCCTGATTTCTTCCTTCCTTCCTTCCTTCCTTTCTTTCTTTCTTTCTTTTTATTTTTTTTTCTTTGTTAAATCTTTGATTGCCAAAAAAACATTTCAATGTTCAAATAAATTCTTTAAGAATTTAAGAAATACATTTTAGAAATAAACATTAGCCAAGTGTTATTGCAGACAAGAAGTAAAAAATAAATACCAGAAATAACAACTTTTATTTATTTATTTATTTATTTATTTATTTATTTATTTTAAACTTATTATGTACAAAGTTAGTAAAGTTTGCGAACAACAGGTTAGTTTACAATAATGTCCAAGTGATTTGAAGGTGATCTATCTATCTATCTATCTATCTATCTATCTATCTATCTATCTATCTATCTATCTATCTATCTATCTATCTATCTATCTATCTATCTATCTGTTTATCTGTCTGTCAGTCTGTCTGTCTAAACATGGGCACTCTTCTAGCTTGTGACATCAGGACTTTTATTGAGAATGTTAAACTTTCAGTCCCTAATTAGTGATACATAAAATTCTACTGTAGAATATGGAGCATATGTTAGTGTTTATTGCACATAATTACAGTTAATAATGCCACGGTTACTAGTGTTCAGTTAACTGATGTCTAAACATTTGAATAAACATTTTACATGTGTCTTAACACCTGCTGTATTAAGCAACCAACAACCGTTGTGTTATACTTCCTTAAAATCACAGACACCGATGTCTAGATAGAATGAAATCAGTTCTAACAGAAAAAAAGTTTACTTAAATTTCAATGTGTTGCCTTTCGTTAGAGTATTTTCCATATGCGGTCTACAAAGAATACCATTTTCTTTTTATTATTTTTTCTTTTTCTTTTTTTTTTCCTTTTAATGATGATGAAAAAATGGCATGATTTATTAAGACAACTTTTTCCATTTCTTTCCCAAATTCTGGTGCATTAGGACTATACTCTATCTAGATTTCTGATGGTTCAGGAATGAGCTGTCATATCATTTTCTGCTCCTTTCACTCCGAGGTTTATAGATAGTTGTTAAATACCATAAATTCACAGTTTCATTTTTGAATGTAGATTTTACCAACTTTATATTCATATGAGGATCAATAAATAAGTGGAACTTCTCCTTAAAGGGTCCTTTTTCTTCTTCACCAATCGGCAGGCCTGACATTCTTTAAAAAATTTGACACTAAATCTCCAACACACCCTTTAAATTACACGTAAAATGGCCATAGCTATATTTCACGTGTGGGTGTGGGACTCAAGCCGTCATCATTAAGACTGCAATGGATTAAATTGTTTGTTAGGACTTTTCAGTAAAATATTCACCTTAGGCAACCTGGTCTAGTTTGCACTGGTTGTATGATGGAACTGTTTTGTTTGTAACATGGTCTAATATGTACAGAATATAGAAAATAGAA
>NC_062518.1:20940796-21003296 GCF_022655615.1 Tachysurus fulvidraco
AAGTTGATCAACTTGCTGGTTAAAGAAGGAGTCACAACTTTTGGCTTTTTTTGCAGAACCTGTGTGTTTGCTCAGTGGATTTTCAAAGGACCAACATGCACCACACACACACACACACACACACACACACACACACACACACACACACACACACACACACACACACACACACACACACACACACACACACACAGAGGTCAGCAGCTGGTTGTCACAAAGCTCAGAAATCCCCTCTAAATGACCCCAGCTCAGGACAAAGCTTTTGATTTAGTGCTTTTTATTGTGCCCGGTAGCCGACTCACAATGGAGAACAACAACCGTTTGTTCCTGACTACTCAAGTCCCCCTTCCTCATATAAAACCCTCTGTGTTTGTGTGTCTGTGTGTGGGTTGGAGTGTGTGGGTGAGTTATTTTTGCGAGAGAGCTAGAACTCCATTGTGCTTGAAAAGTTTTCTTGACCACTGATCAGTGAAAGAGGTCAAATTATATGCTGCAAACAAGGGTTCGGGTTTTACTGATCAATTTATCTGTGACTCTCTTATGCTAGCTTCCACTCAACATTAGCGATGCTAGCCGTGCTTGGTGAAGTGAAGAGCTTTATGGTCCATCTGACAGGGTGGTGGACTAATCCACCCAAAAAACTCTGGTTTGATGGGACGAGTTTTAAAAAGGCAGAAAAAAAATCCAAGGCCAAAACAAACAACACAAGAGGAAAAGGAGTGGATCTTCACTGACATTAATATGTCTCAGGGAAGTTGTATTAATGCAAAATATCATCCATGCGCAAATAATGTTTCGGAGCACAGAGACAAGTGAGATGGTCTGGAAAAAATGTTCCTTCTTTAAAGCAACTGGAGAACGAATTCCGAGTCGGAACATGACAAACCACACGATTCCACGTGTTTACTTTAAGTTCTAGGATTTCGGGTCTGATTTTCGCCTGGATGTTTCTGGACTGTGATACAAGCCTTGCCCATCATTATTCCTGACAGACATGTGGGTGTATCCGAACTGCCTGTCCTATGATTACTGAAAACCTAAATAAACTGACTCAACACATATTTCATGTCACACAGATGGCTATGTGACATGTGCCTGATATTTGATTCCCTTTCAAAAGACAGCTAAGAAATAAAACACAAAGGGAAAAGTGCTGGAAAATAATCAAACGACAGTGAGTTATGGTTCTAAATAAACGTGGAAATGTATTTTTTTAATCTGTTTTGCTATATACAGTTAATATATCTATGTGTATATTGTTACTAAAATGTATTAGAAGTAGCACGTTCATATAAACATGCCTTGACTACCAGATCTTTTGACCAATCAGGTTGAAATTTCAAAAATACGGGTAGACAATCTGCAACATGCATTAAAGCTCTAGCAAAGAGCTGCGTATCACATTACAAATTGCTAGCACTCCCTTTGCTCCAAGGTTGTATGTTCTTCGTGGTGTCTAGCTCGAAATCCAGCTCGTATAGTGTCACCGCTTCAATTGAGCTAGCTATCTTCTAATGCCTGTAGTGTAGCACCAGATATAACATATCTTATTTTCAATCTAATATCATGAAGCTCCATGACCCTGGGGTATAAAGAACACAGATGAATATCAGCTGAATATTAGAAATATTATTTCAGTTCTGACACCCAGGAAAGTAAGCAAGGTAATTCAACCAGGCTTTAGGAATGTAAACGATAAAAGGACATAGCAGACTGTGGAGTTTAGGATAATAAAGATGTTTTACATATTTCAGTTCAGGGCTCTTCAAAGTTGCCAGACTTGTTTAAAATGGCCTTCGTTGGTAGCTTGTTTTGGATCCCCATTCCTTAACCTCCTTAGATGGTTTGGGGCTGAATTAATTGAACATTTTAGATTCTACTGCAATCTTGTATAGATATACAGTACAAGAGAACCCTCTAGCTTTAAAGGTCCTCAAAAGTTAAAGAGTTGACCAAATACTTTTACAGGATCTTGCACCAATCCGGAATAATGCAACAACAGCACCTAATTGTCATAAAATAAGATCAGATTCAGTTTTAAACTCAACTAGGAATAAACAGATAATGTGTTCTAAACAGATACAAAATTCATATAAATGTTGAAGGCCAACTAGAAATGTGCATTAGAACTGAGATCCCATAGGACTTAGCTAAACCATGGCGTACATGTACAGACAAATACAGATCACTTTCATTCTCAAAAAAGTAGACGGAACTGCACAATTTGACTCAAAATGAAGTTCTAGCTTTGGCAAATCGAACCAACTTAATTTGTTGGAAAATATTGCAGGCTGGTGGGAGGTGCTGTAGGTGGTGCAGTGGCTTAGTGGTTAGCATCATTGCAGTGTTTGCAGAGTTCTCCCCATACCTCAGGGGTTTCCTTTGAGTACTCCAGGATCCTCCTCGGTCCAAAGACATTTTAGACAATTTAGGTTGATTTGCATCTTTAAATTGGTTGCAATGTGCAAATGTGTGTGTGTGTATACATGTACGATGGGTTATCACTCCATCCAATCGTTCTTCCCTGAGTCCCCTAGGAAAGGCTACAGGCTTCCGGGGAGCCTGTGCAGGATAAAGGGCTTAGAAAATGGATGGATGGGTGAATGGGATCAATTATGTGTTTGAGTGATGTAGCTGAGGTTAAGGAACTGTCAGAGCTAGAATTCACAGACTATGCTGGTTAGTCCTGGAATTTCTACATCTGGTGTGGACATCTTTCTACCCTACTGTTTGTCAGTGTTTACAGAAACATAATCACCCAGTTTAAGTTTCCAGTTTCGGAGAACTTAAATATGGCACACTATACATATACAGATACTGTTATGTCACTGTGTTATATCTCCTATTTATTAAAGTACATTTCTGATTTAATTTTTGTCCTTGTCACTGAATGATGCTTGACTCTATTCCACTTGTTGAGAAGTCAAATGTTTTCCTGTTCCTACAAATAAAGGTTCAACAGGCAGTGCAAAGTTTATCTGAGAATTAATGCTATGCCTTCGGTGTCACATGGACGGACTTGAATGTACGAGACTTTAGCCTCGAAGAGGGAGACAGTATTTCCCCAATGGTGCTCTTCTTTTCTTCCCGTGAAGGTCAAGCCTTAATAAAAAAATGTACCTGACTGCATATCTCACTTGTGTTCTATCTTCCCCCACTATGATATTCCCCCATCACCTATCCTTGCATTTTCTCTGCAAAGTTGAACTCTTTATTCAGTACTGCTGGCAGACTATATCTCTCGCTAGCCCTCATCCCCTTTCCATCATAGTCCTGGAGGGAACTCTGGTTAAAGAAGCATAGCTCAAGAGCCACAGGCTCTGTGTTATTTTTAAATGTATCCATCTCTACTGCCTCCAAAACCACTCTTATACTCACTTTCTCTGTCCCTGCCAGGTTGAGCCAGAGGTGTTTCTCTTCGATTGTATGTTAGCTTTTCGATATTAGCTTTCATGGGACTTCAGTCTTTCCCTGTTACTTGCTTTCACCACCAAATATCCATGTTTGTCTTAGATTTTTTCCCCTTTATCTCCTTTATCTCCTGAGCTTCAATGATATTTACCTCTCTACCAAGTACTAACATGGGCAAGCCAAGCCTTTCAACAGCCAGTGTTTCCTCAGCAGTTTGATCTATCGGTGTGATGTGACCGAGATTTCCCCATATCAATGTGGGCATACCCTGGGTTGTTTTCTTCCACCCAACAAAACAATGCAGTACCTATAGGTGGATTAGCTACCGTATATTGCCGTCTTGTGATGGAGGAATGGCATCCCATCATGGGAATTCGTATTTATTCACATTTAATTTCCACAACCCTAACCAAGATAAAGACCAGAGATAAATGAATTGATATCTATGACCCAAGGTTCCTAAGCTTTTTTAACAACATGGCCATACAAACCCTTGTTAACTTACAGCCTAACAGTAAACAAACTATGGACTGATGGCTAGGATCTGCTTAAAAAGATGACTACAGTATAAAATTACAGAGTGGAAAATCTATGGAACCATCATGGGACCTTGACTGAGCAGGTGTTATCAATGTGGTGGGCCATTCTCAGCATAAGAGTGGCATGTATACAGTACCTTGTATAGGGGGCCAAGTGAATATTGCTGCAGGTTGTAACCCGATTTATAAGCTATAGTCTGTAATTGTACACTTATAAGGTGTACCAAAGGGAATGTGTTTTTGTATAGATGCAAAAGAATAAGATAAGATCAAATTAAAATAATCCTTTATTCATCCCACAGATGAAGACATACTTAAAAAGACTTAACATAAAATCAACTATATAAAAATACATATTAATTATATCAACTATATAAAAATACGCAAAATATACAATGTACATAAATATACAGAGGACTATAATAATAATAATAATAATAATAATAATAATAATAATAATAATAATATGAAATAGAGAAAAACAGAGAAACTATTTCTATCAAGATAAAATGAGAATACATGAAATACCAGTAATCTGGTAAAACAAGTTGGAACCTGAAGGATAATAGTGATCTGAATCTACTGGTCTCATTAGGAACTGGAACAGTTGGTGAGGTGTTGTTTTTTTCTTGGCCCTCCTTACTTTTCTGCGACAAAATGGCTTAATCTGAGCCATGTGACCAGGTCCATCTGATTTGGGCTCTCAAAGTGGCGCACCCTTGAAATAAAGACTCGTCTGTGCCAGGTTCCCAAGCGTGCTGGCATCTAATAGCAGATGCAGGGTCCAAAAATTCAGAGAAGCCAGAACCTGCTCCATCTGGTGAGGCCCACTTCCCACTGTCCTGCATTTGAACTGCCCTAACTGTACTAGTGCACTGTATCTTTATGTCCTCTATCTGCACACTGGGATCTCTAAACAGCTTGAATTGAGAATAAAAGGATTACAGCTCTATAGTCTGTGTTTGGATTAAGTTTATAGATCAATGTGCATTTGTTTCATTGTTGTCACTGTATTCAAAACCCAGTAAGTTGTTTCAAAACAGGTCAAACCGACGCAGACATAACAAAAGTACATGGCACAAGAAAATCATTGCGGTAATATGGTGTGCACGATATATTAGGGTGTGTGGTAGACTAGTGGTTAAGGTGTTGGGATAATAATAATAATAATAATAATAATAATAATAATAATAATAATAATAATAATGTTTAATTTATATAGCGCCTTTCCCAAGCTCAAGGATGCCTTACAAGGTACAGTATTTCAAGACAAATGAAATAATCGTGTAACAAACAAACATATTCGTCGGACATTTGCCCATGACGAAGGATCACATGCAGCTGCATGAGATGATAACAGAAGACAGGACTATACACAAAAACATACAGTACAAGAGATAGGACTCTACATAGTACACGACACATACACCACATTTCAGAAAAATTTAAGGACTCCTAGTACATATGCATTTACTGATAATGAAGGTTGAAAAGGTGGGTCTTAAGCCTTGATTTAAATTCAGACAAAGTGGTGATGGTTCTGAGTGCAATGGGTAGGGAGTTCCATAGTGTTGGAGCAATGACAGAAAAGGATCTGCCACCCACAGAGGATAAATGGTATCTAGGAATACAAAGAAGTTCAGAATTTGAAGAACGGAGTGATCGTGACGGTACATAGGATGAGAGAAGATCGGAAAGATAAGGGGGGAAAGAGTATTTAGTGCCTTATAAGTGAGCAGTATGATTTTATATTTTATGTGAGATGAGACTGGCAGCCAGTGAAGATACCAATTGGAAGGTTGTGAGTTCGATTCCAGGTCCACCAAGCTGCCGCTGCTGGGTCCCTGAGCAAGGCTCTTAACTCTCAGTTGCTCAGCTGTATTTAAAAAAAAACAGATAATGTAGTCCTTCTGGATAAGGACAGACTCTGTTAGCCAGACACTTGCACTGCAAAAGGTATACACCACAGTTCATAGCTGAAATATTTGTCATTGCCTTTTTGTTAACAGCATAAGCATCATTCCCTACATAGAAATTACCGATTCATTCTTCTAAGTCTTATGATAACTAAGATTATTCAGTTAATTACTAGATTACTAGATTATTCATTTAATTTTCTGGCCAACCCAAGTCGTGGCCTAATGGTTAGAGAGACTGACTCCTAACCCTAAGGTTGTGGGCCACGAGTGAGGTGCCCTTGAGCAAGGCACCGAACCCCCCCAACTGCTACCTGAGCGCCGCAGTGGCTGCCGACTGCTCCGGGTGTGTGTTTACGGTGTGTGTGTTCACTGCTGTGTGTGTGCACTTTGGATGGGATAAACGCAGAGAACAAATTCTGAGTATGGGTCAACGTACTTAGCCGTATGTCACGTCACTTAAAACTACAAGGTTATACTTGCTCTGTGTTTGTCCACTGTGTCTCAAACAGAAATATTTTGAAAGAGATGTTGATGAATTTCCTTTTAAAACAGGAAGAATGATGATGTGTTGAACTGCTTGACTGAGTTACTGAATATAAACACACTTGACAGTGACTTACCAAACTAGTTAATCTTGGAAAACTGAAGATTTTAATAGGATTGGGGACAAATCTTATGTTAAAGCCAAAGGAGGCAATGTTCTGGCATTAAACAGCACAACAGTTAAACAGTTTCATTTGCTAAGGATTATCATGACGGACGTGCACAATTTTAACTTATTTTAAATGAATAACATATTTTTCAACCAAGGAAAAGGAAAAAGTTTTGCAAGATGACTGCTGGAAATGGGGCATGTCTTGTACCTCCTAAATAGCATGTAAATGGACAATTAAAAGACTAGTAAGACTAGTACAGAATGAGTCAGCATTCAATTTTTAACGGTTTTCCCAAAAACTCGTTTTGTATTGGGTTTTTTTAAGTAGACTACTGGCATCTCTTATAATGTGGGACGGGAACAAACACCTAAACTGACACGCCAATTCTTATTCAACCTGATATAATTGATTACAGTTACATCAAAGAACTCATGTGTGATCATAAATGTCTTGACCTTGGATGCTCTCCGAGGTCTACAAAGCCACAGGGGCAAAAGAGGAGAAGAGATGAGGGTGTCAATCAGCAGGGCAAGGCACTGGGCAGACAAACGAGGTGCTGTTTTGGCCAAGGTTGGGGGTTAATGTGATTACAGTGACTCCCAGCAGGGCCAAACCCTGACTCCTTAACTTTTTCTTTCTCTCTGGCACATACAAACACATCCACACATGCACGAAGGTCATGCCTGGGCCATGTCGAAAGCTTTTGTTTGTGGGAATATGGTTCCTGGTGCCCTTTACACCTCTGTTTAGTCTCTGAATCTTCGGCCGAGGTGGACGAAATACTATGGGCTAAGGTTCTGACATTAATTATCGAGGTCCACGGTGGGCCGTGAAATCCAATAAGGCCGCTGAAGTATGGAGGGCAATTACAGAAGACGCCTGTCTGCCACTGCCATGTCTGAAAGGGGTGCTTCCTGTCCAAACAGAGAGTAAGGTAACTGTCTTAATGCAAAACAGACAGAGCCATGTGTGTGTGTGTGTGTGTGTGTGTGTGTGTGTGTGTGTGTGTGTGTGCATGTGTGTTTGCGGCAGCAAGCTCAGGCCTCCACAGAACGAAGATAATCATCAAGCATTACAGATGTTTGATGGCTTTGTACGCACTGTTAATAGTAAACTTTCCAAACAGTGCATAACAGTACTATACCAGCTGGTACCACAGCAGTTCAGTAGTAAACCATAAGTGACGCTACTCCTAAACTAAACCTGAATGTAATGTCCAACCAATGTGTTTGTCCAATTTTTCTGGGAAAATGTTACAAAAAAAAAAAAAATCCTCCTCCAAACAAACACCAAATCTCTTGCAGATCACAAACTGAAACCACATGGTTCTCGGCATTCGCATAACATATTTTGAGCTGCCTCATCTGGTGTATAAGTCCTTTCTGAGTGATGCATTAAACCTAAAAACCCTAAGCATGAAATTTGGTAAGAGCCGAGAGAGTTGTTTGGAAACACTTTCTTTCATGCGTGCTGGAACAGCCATACATTAAACCTGAACAAAGCCAAACACTTTCTCGACTCAGATACACGCACCTTTCCCTCGAGGACCGAGCTGTTTTGAGTTCCCTTTCAGCGCCTTATGAAGTATGTACGAAATGTACATGATTTATAATGCAATCAGTGCTCTTGGGTCGCTGTGCCGGCCCGGAGTCGATCCTAAAACACGTGCGCACACAATTCTTTTTATTAGAATTATTATCATTTAATTCAAATTCATTCATCAACTCCAGACACAAGCGGAACATTCATTGCAGATATGATAGGATCTATTCACTCAATGCTTTGGATTTTGGAGGCATTTATTAACCCTAGCAACTTCGGACCGATCCGCCAGGGACGTGAATGATGAGATGAAGGTTCCTCTCATGGGAGCCTGAAGGCAACTTTCTCAAAATGGAGAAAGTGTGTATGTGTGTGTGTGTGTTTGTTTACATATTTATGGGAACCTTCTTTCTTTCTATTAAATAAAAGAGTCCTTTTTTTTTTCATTAAAATGAAAAAAAAAAAGTATGTCCTTCAAAGACTGGAATACGTTTAAGAAAAATGTTTAATAATTTATTAAATATAAAAACTTATTTTTATTCTAATTATTAACTATTAGTATTAGGATTATAATATTTTCTTATGGTTGCTGTGGTTAAGTTTAGTATTAATAATCTATATTAATAATAATAATAATAATAATAATAATAATAATAATAATAATAGCCTAGTGGTTAAAGTGTTGGACTACTAATCAGAAGGTTGTGAGTTCGATTCCTACATCCACCAAGCTGCCACTGCTGGGCCCTTGAGCAAGGCCCTTAATCCTCAATTGCTCAGTTGTTGAAAAAATGTGATTAAAAAAAAAGTAAGTCGCTCTGGATAAGGGCGTCTGCTAAATGCTGTAAATGTAAATGTAAGTATGGTAAGATACTGAAGTGTGTGTGTGTGTGTGTGTGTGTATTTGCACTCTGCATATTGCCCTTAGCACAGCGTGAAAACAGTTTAAATAGACTTTGAGATGGCTTGTAGAGATATGCAGGAAAGACAAGTAGCAGTTCTCTCTGAAGTTTCAGGTGTTTTCTGGCTCCATCATATACATGTGTGTGTGTGTGTGTGTGTGTGTGTGTGTGTGTGTGTGTGTGTGTGTGTGTGTGTGTGTGTGTGTGTGTGTGTGTGTGTGTGTGTGTGTGTGTATTCACTGCGAGGCACGAGTGCCGAGTGTTTACTGGAACCCTTTTTGTGCCTCACATGGCTTCCAAAACACAGCTGAAGGCCCGAAATACGAACAAGGTGCGTTTGACAGATGAGCTCTGTCCGTGAGCACAGCATATCGGCTTTACTGTAACGCTTCCTCAAGGCTGTGAGGGAACATGAAATACGCTCCATCTGTTTCGGCACAGAGAGCGGAAGAGGGGAAAGATGGAGAAAGAAACAACAAAAAAGAAAAGGGAAGAGAGAGCCAGACAGAGACAGAGGCAGAGAGAAAGAGAGAGAGAGAGAGAGAGAGAGAGAGAGAGAGAGAGAGAGAGAGAGAGATAGAGAGACGCACCACTCACCGACAAAAGATCTGGGAGACGAAAATATTTTCCTCCTGGGTCTTCCCACCCTCTAAAAACAGAGTCAGCGAGTCCATCTGTCCATCTGGGATTTTTGGTATAGACAGAGAAAAAGACAGAGAGATGGAGAGAGGGAGAATAAATGTCAAAGAAGACGTTTGTTTTTTTAATTGCGTATGTGTTAAAACCTTTTTTTCTTCTTCCTCTTTTAAATAGCTTTGAGATTCTGATGAACTGATTTATAAGGAGGGTTTAACTGAAGCCAATACAGAGCTTCTCATTATCTAAATTGGACTGTCAATGGAGAAAAGAGATGAGTGTGCATCCTTATCGTTTTCCATCCTTTCTTTCCTTCTCTCTTTAACACACACACACACACATAAACAGCCAGAGGCATGATACCATCATTAGATGAACACATGTTGGCCAATTCAGTGACAAGCAGTGTAACAAGGATTTAACAAGAAAAGTATAAAACAAAAATCTTGTTAATAACTGTTGATGTGGTGTTGATATGGCGACCGGTTTCTGTGAGAAGATTGAAGGAGTCTCTGGTACCATCACTTCAGAAATAAAGTCAGAAATAAAGTTAATGTTTCAGGAGTCATCAGGATTAATGAGAGTGTGTCAGACATGATGCAGAGATGGAGGTACAGTAGCAGAGATGGAGGATGTTGAGGTTCTCTTCAGGAGTGACGAGGATGGACAGGATTAGGAACGAGCACATCAGAGAGACAGCTCAGGTTGGCTGTTTTGGGGACAAGGACAGAGAGGCTAGATTGAGATGGTTTGGACATGTACAGAAGAGGGAGATGGTTATATTGGTAGAAGGATGTTGGAGATGGAGCTGCCATGCAAGAGGTCAAGAGGAAAGACAAAGAGGAGATATATACGGATGTGTTAAATGAGGACATGAAGGTAAATGGTGCGAGAGTAGAGTATGCAGAGGATAGGTGGAAACAGATGAGACCCCTAACGGGAAAAGCCCACATACATGAAGCATTTCAGATAAACATAAATTATAATATATTACCCATCAGCCCTAGCATGTCACATGGTCATGTCTGATGTCCCGATCAGGTAATTCTTTGTGGGAGGACACCTGAACAAGGAAAAAAACCACCATTCCTGTCCCGATTCGGACCTAGCTCCGACCTCCTTGCTTCATTAAGGATGTTGCTCCTCCACCTTGCTTCACTGAGGACGTTGCTCTGCATCCTTGCTCCACTGACTATGTCACTCAGTCTCCTTGTCCTGCTGAGGATACTTGTCCTGCTGGACATCACTACATCTCCTTGCTCTGCTGAGGATGTCCCCCTTCTGCTTTGCCCTGCAGAAGACACCAGTACAGCCTCACCTCACCGTGAGCATCTCTCTATCAACCTACTCTGCTTCAGATATCATTATGCCATGCCGCTACAATTTAGATGTCCACCTTATTACTCATAAAAGGATGTCACTCTGATCCTTGCTCCTCTATGGATGTCATTCAGCCCATTGCTTCATGGTGTATGCCACTTCATTGCTTCATTGCTTCATGCCACTTCTTGCTATGCAGAAAATTTCATTCCCCACTACGGCCTCACGAAGGTTGTGGCCCCCCTTTGGACTCCAAGGAGGACTTCATCCCACTACCAGGCTTTTTGGAGAGTGTTGCTTTTACTTATTGCCTTTTGGATGTCATGTGTTCTGCCTTCACAATGTATAGAGCTCCCAAGAACCCTAATCAGCCAAGGAGCTCATCTGTTTGTCCAGGACCTCCTCTTGAACCAGCCATGGTTACGCCAAAATCTGAGCTGAACTATTACCCACCAGCCCCGGCATGACCATGACAAATGTTCCACTGATCACTTGTTCCCATTCCAGTGTGTTTCTTTGTTAAGCGTTTTTTGTTGTGTTTTAGGCATTGTCATGTGTGCCACAGTATCTCCCAAAGTCAGTTTGTTCTTTGCTTCATGGCCATAGTTAATATTCCCGGTTCTTGTATTTGTTGTTTTGTTAACACTCTACTTAAAAGGACATAGTCTGCACTCGCATCTGCCATCGCCTGCTTCCTATATCTAACAAGGGTGTTCTAGAAATAGTAGCGGCTATGGGGATAAAAGTAAACTAATTTGTCTGTTCAAACATTTTAGGTGGCAATTAGTGAAAAATATGCAGACTGAACAAAAGAACATGTCCCTTTTATTCTAGTAACATGGATAATTTCTTACACAAAGGCAAGGGAACACGAGGTTGAATCACACACTCACACACACCCGCACTCTAAATAGGCTTCATTCAGGCTCAGTAATAGGCTGTCACTCATCCACCTGTGATGAGCTTTTGCAATGATGATTGCTAATGCAGTACAAATGTAGCTGATAAGACCGCAGTAATCCAAATATACGTAAGAAATAAATCATAACAGGGTATTGATTTCTAGAAAAATGGTCCATCAGACAGGAAGTGGATAGACCAAATCATATGGTCAGACAGGAAGTGGACCTTGAAGTCGGTTACTTTCTTATAACAGCTAATCCTCTGATGCAAGAATGTTGTATTTTTATACAGTGGAACCTTGGTGAACAAACTTAGCTCCATTACTAACTTTTGCCTTATGAATTGAATTGCATGGACACATGAAGCATTTTTGGCGTACGAAAAAATCGAACACCAGCTAAGTTGCGTGTACATTTGGGAGCCGCTCAAATGTTGTTTGCGTCAGTGGAAAGCCAAGTGTTAACCCATGCTTTCAAAAGCTATTTTCATATGTTTTTTTGTTGGGAATGGTAGCATGGGTAGTCTGTTCTATATTTAGCACAAGCTTAGAGGCACGACTTCGTTAGTGTTTGTCAAATTTTTTAAGATTTAGAGAAGACAAAGCACCCAAGGTCCCAAGAAAGTTAGCAACGATGGTAGCATAAAGAAAAAGTAGCCAGTTCCAATGGAAATCAAGAGAGAGAGAGAAAAAAGCAGCCGGTGCAAAAACGAGGGATCTTGCTAGAGAGTATGGATTGCTAGCATCCACCATAACAAGCAGTTTAATGCAAACCCGGCAGCTACTGTAGAACAGCTGATATAATAATGTGAGCTTAGAAAATTAATTAGATTTTAGAAAGTACCTTAAAATCAATAATGTTAAATACTGTATATACATTTTTATTTGTCTTCAATCATTAGACAAACAGTTTAAGGACAAACCCATGATTGTAACAGCGGACTCAACCTAGTTGAACGATCATAGCCGACGTTTAATTTAATTTAAACAAACTCAAAGAACTCAACAAACAGCAACTAGGAATCCGAGGCCACGGCCACCAACTGTCTCTGTTTGAGACATGACACTGTGCCATATGATTCTGCCACTGTGGTTTGGTTATTCTGATTTTCACATGCAAACAACAGATGGAGACATCATCAATTTCTGGCCTTTTCCATTTAAGAATCTGGTGCCTTAAAATGCAATCTCGCTGTGTCCAAATAAATTAATGCAGCTGTAAATCTGCAGCAGTTTTGTCTTACTGAGTCAATTGTGCACCATCCAGAACCTATTACTCCTAATAGTAGGTTGCCAGCTTTAGTTTTAAATACTACAAGCATCCCTTGAGCTTTTATTAAATCTGCTTTTATGATGTACTTATCTACATGGTATATAATGATATGGAAATTAGTTTTAAAATTTTGTTTTTTTAACTGCGTTAATTGACATTAATCTTGCCACCTAGGTTGCAAGCCAGTGACTTCGGGGCTAGACCTAAGCCTGAGATGAATAGAAAGGGTTGCATAAGGAAGGGCATCTGGCGTCAAATTTAAACATGCGAATCATCAGTGTGAATTCCATACCAGCTTGATCGATGCCCGGGTTAACAACGACTGCCACCGGTGACCTACAGGGTGCCGGCGGAAATTGGGCTACTGTTGGTCGAGGAAGGAGAAAAGGGAGAAGAGCTACAAAGTGTTTTATTATGGTCATTATGGTCAAGATCGTATGCCTTCAAAAATATGGTTAGCACATTCGCCTCACACCTCCAGGGTTTCCTCCGTGTACTCCGGTTTCCTCCCCCGGTCCAAAGACATGTATGGTAGGTTGATTGGCATCTCTGGAAAATTGTCCGTAGTGTGTGAGTGTGTGAGTGAATGTGAGTGTGTGGATAAGCGGTAGAAAATGAATGAATGAATGAATTATAATCCAGAAAAAAAGTTACCACTTATGGAGCCTGTACCTCTCTCAGGCGTCATCGGGCATCGAGGCAGGATACACCCTGGACAGAGTGCCAACCCATCACAGGGCACACACACACTCATTCATTCACTCATGTAATCACACACTACGGACAATTTTTCCAGAGATGCCAATCAACCTACCATGCATGTCTTTGGACCGGGGGAGGAAACCAGAGTACCCGGAGGAAACCCCCGAGGCACGGGGAGAACATGCAAACTCCACACACACAAGGCGGAGGCGGGAATCAAACCCCAACCCTGGAGGTGTGAGGCAAACGTGCTAACCACTAAGCCACCGTGCCCCCCGGATTATAATTAATTTCTTTAATTATCTTAAGAAATATTCGAATATTTTGAGATTCAAGATTTTTGATTGTTGAGTTGTGCACCAGAAATTTGGAATTTATCTAAATGATAAGAGAATATTTCACTTCATGTGTAATAAACCCCAAACCTTTGTTTCCTTGATGTTTTAATTATCTGAGATTTTTTGATACATATATATATATAAATGTTGGAAATGTTGGATACACTGGTTGATAAATATTTTTTTCTTTATATTGGGCTGCCTGCTATCATTAAAAGCAGTGCTATGCGAAGTGTGTGTGTAGTCTCCAGCAAAGTGTGTGAGCTAACTGTTTAATATAAATCATGGATCGAGGTGATGTGTAAACACAGGGCTGCATTAGCTGTGCCACTGATCACTGTTTCCTGCATTTCAGCACCTCGTTAATCAGCGGCCGAGGTTTAAAGGACCTCACTTTTTATTCTGCACTCTATAAATCTGTCTCTTGTCATAACAGACAACGTGAAACATGGAGAGTTGGTCAGAATGCGTCTTCTCACACCTCGGCAAATGGCGCACAGCATCCGGGCGGGACATTTTTGCGAGAACTCTTGGCTATTGTGGATGTGCACAAAGCATAACAGAGACACTTGTGTACATGAACAGACAATGAAGAGGTTTTAATCTAGAAACTGGAAGAATATTTTGCCCATATGTGGATGTTGTAATAAAGGTAAACATATACCGTTTCCTACATAGCCAAATGAGGACCTGACGATTCCTGTCATTGTGGGGACACTGACTAAGATATATATATCTTATATAAGATGTATATATATATATATATTATCTATATATATAATACACACACACACACACACACACACACACACACACACACACACACACACACACACTCTCTCTCTCTAATTATCATTCTCTAATTATCATTGTAGGACTTTCCAATGACATAATTATTAATGCAGCTAATTAATGCTGTGCTACATCAAAATCTAACCCTGACCTTAACCTTCGAAATCAGAAAGTATTTAATCTATTTTATTGTATTAATTTCTTTTTTAACACACACACACACACACACACACACACACACACACACACACACACACACACACACACACACACACACACACACACACACACACACCACACACACACAGCATCGGGTGTCCATTATCAAAAACTGAAACAAAGTCCTTTTTTTCTTCCTTTTTGACAACTGTTGCATGTCGCTTTTAATTGCGCAGCAGTGAAATTCAGTGAGGGCAGAAAGCAGGAAGTGAAAGTTGATCTTGGTGATGCTGGAACTAACCCCGAGACTAAACCCAGTGTTATGATTACAGCTGTGATTAAAGTCACATGGTCACTTGATAAGCTTTACTCTCTCTGTGTGTAGATCTCAGCACATGCTGTGCAGGAGCTATGCTTTTTATTCCCTCACAGCACACAGCCTTGCACTCCTCTAACGGGTCTCTTAGCTGCTCCCCATTTCCTCAACTGTTTCTGTCACTCCATCCTGCTCACTTTTTTCTGAGATTTTTTTTTTATTATTACTCATCCATCCATCCATCCATCCATCCATCCATCCATCCATCCATCCATCCTCTTTCTTTCTTTCTTTCTTTCTTTCTTTCTTTCTTTCTTTCTTTCTTTCTTTCTTTCTTTTTTGCATTCTTTCTTTTTTGCATTCTTTCTTTCTTTCTTTCTTTCTTTCTTTCTTTCTTTCTTTCTTTCTTTCTTTCTTTCTTTCTTTCTTTCTTTCTGCCAGCTTTTTGTTATTACTCACCCATCCATCAATCCATGCATCGATCCATCCTCTTTCTTTCTTTCTTTCTTTCTTTCTTTCTTTCTTTCTTTCTTTCTTTCTTTTTTCCTTTTTTCTTTCTTTCTTTCTTTCTTTCTTTCTTTCTTTCTTTCTGTCTTTCTTTCCTTTTTTTTATTTATTATAATCATTTTATTTTATTTAGTTTTTTTTCTTTCTGCCAGCTTCCTCACCCGTCCATCCATCTTTCATTCTTTCTATTTTCTTATTGATCACCCCATCGTTTCTCTTGTTTCATTCACTATTACTTATTAAACACCATTTCCTTCATTCTGTGTGTACTGAGTCTGTGTGTACATTTTTTTACTTAATGGCTTATAGTGTGTTTGTTAACACACTGAACAAAGGTCAAGATGAAAGAAAGTGTGAAAGGTGTGTGTGTGTGTGTGTGTGTGTGTGTGTGTGTGTGTGTGTGTGTGTGTGTGTGTGTGTGTGTGTGTTTCTTATACGTGCAAGTCATAAGGAAAATCAACTGCATTAAATATTCTGTAATCTTATCCTTCAATGTTCTCAGAAGCAACACATTTCTAAGGATAAAAATGACAGCTATAAAATAATTAGGGTATTTATTTACAGTATATATTACTGATGCTAAAATGATGCTAACAGGTGATACCAGCTGCCCCATGACAGCACTGTATGGTGGAAATCAGGCAGCCCATCATTACAAGTTGGACAAATAGAACTAACAAAACAAGTGACCTCAGTGGAGCTGATGGCAGCATGATATCTGGCACTAGGCACTACGCTGTCCTGGGCTTGCCAGGAATACTGCCAAAAGCACCCAAAGTAACAGGGATTGATTATTTCAGTCTTGGGTTCAGTGTTAAATCACCCACGAGAAAAGTAAACAATTAAATAAATCTGTCACAACTCTTAGAGTTAGTTAAAATGATTCAGATTTAAATGTTTCATTCATCCACCTAAAAAGCACAAGGGATCACGGAAAGGCTTTTTTTCATTATTGTTTATATTTTTTTACGCTTGAAAGTCTGTAAGTAATGTAAATGACCAAAGGCTTTTTAATTCTGATGATTTTATTCAGGCTTCAGAAATTGTAATATTAACATCCAGATGAATTGTAAACGTTTGTTAGCCACAAGCTAATCATGTAAAATGATCCAAAAGCCAATGGTAAAATCCTGTCGAAGGAACCGTCCATCCATCCATCCATCCTTTCTTTTCCTTTCTTTCTTTCTTTTTATTTCTTTGTCCCACCTTTTTCTTATTACATATTCTTTCTTTCTTTCTTTCTTTCTTTCTTTCTTTCTTTCTTTCTTTCTTTCTTTCTTTCTTTCTTTCTTTCTGCCAACGTTTTATTATTTCTGATCCATCCACCTGTCCTCTTTCTTTCTTTCTTTCTTTCTTTCTTTCTTTCTTTCTTTCTTTCTTTCTTTCTTTCTTTCTTTCTTATCTATCCATCCATCCATCTATCATTTCCTTTCTTTCTTTCTTTCTTTCTTTCTTTCTTTCTTTCTTTCTTTCTTTCTTTCTTTCTTTCTTTCTTTCTTTCTTTCTTTCTTTCTTTCTTATCTATCCATCCATCCATCTATCATTTCCTTTCTTTCTTTCTTTCTTTCTTTCTCTCTTTCTTTCTTTCTTTCTTTCTTTCTTTCTTTCTTTTTTTCTTTCTTTCTTTCTTTCTTTCTTTCTTTCTTTCTTTCTTTCTTTCTTTCTTTCTTTCTTTCTTTCTTTCTTTCTTTGTCCCACCTTTTTCTTATTAGATATTCTTTCTTTCTTTCTTTCTTTCTTTCTTTCTTTCTTTCTTTCTTTCTTTCTTTCTTTCTTTCTTGCTTTCTTTCTTGCTTGCTTGCTTTGTTTGTTTCTTTATGCCAAGTTTTTCTTATTACTCATCCATACATCCATCATTCCTTCCTTTGTTTCTGCCTTTCTTTTTGCTTTCTTTTTCTAAGTTCTCATCTATCCACCCATCTGTCTATCCGTCTTTTTTCTTTGAGGAAATGGCTGACACAATGGATATATACATAACAGTCCAAACAAGTAAGCATTAGGATTTTCTTTCTTTCTTTCTTTCTTTCTTTCTTTCTTTCTTTCTTTCTTTCTTTCTTTCTTTCTTTCTTTCTTTCTTTCTTTCTTTCTTTCTTTCTTTCTTTCTTTCTTTCTTTCTTTCTTTCTTTCTTCTAATCCAAACTCTTTGGACACCGTGGACATACGACAGTCCAAAATACTTATTTACGTATCTTGAAGCTAAGAGCAGCTGTACTGTGATTCAGCATTAGGATGAAAACAGAACCATCGGAAGTTTATAGGCATCCTAGACTAAACGATTCACTGTGACAAAGGTGTGTCTTGGGTAGAAAAACGTTTCTGCTAACCTTTAGCATATTCACATGGAACCATCTGCAACAGCAGCAGACGGTGAGTCACAATCCAGAAAGATAAATCAGACGAGTCCGGAGATTGAAAGAAGTCACAGTGATTCAAGCGTGATAATGCGGCGTGTCACTAAGCACGAATAATCCCCTAATAGTCTCAGGAACATGACCATGTACAGCAAAGAATGTTCTCTCTTTGTCCGTTTTTCCTTATGTACATAGTTCGACGCATTGACATACACAAAATGCCACTCATATAATGGGCTGGGGCTGAACGTGGGAACAGAGAGAGAAAGAAGGAAGGAAAGAGGGAAAGAGAGCAGCTTTGAAGCCAGAAGGTCTCAGATTTCATCCGCAGACCGCGGGCCGTCTTTACTTCTCCTCCCTCGACATAACGGTGCTGTAACACAGCCTGCTTGCATCCATCACACTTTACCACATACCTAACTGGTGTACCCCAAAGATGTGTGTGTGTGTGTGTGTGTGTGTGTGTGTGTGTGTGTGTGTGTGTGTGTGTGTGTGTGTGTGTGTGTGTGTGTCACAGCAGCATTGCTTCAACAGACCTGTGTGTAGAATTTTTTGCCATTTTAAGGTCCGGTATTTTAACGGATTAGGTGGTAAGTCAAACTGAAAAAGAAAAAAAAAAAACAGAAAGGAAGTGGCCGAGTTCAAGCACTGAAAAATGAAGAACATTCTTAGCTCAACTTTAAAAAGGAAAAGGTAGGGAGTGGAGAGAAATATAGAAACCAAAACAAAAGGCCAGTGTGTGTGTGTGTGTGTGTGTGTGTGTGTGTGTGTGTGTGTGTGTGTGTGTGTGTGTGTGTGTGTGTGTGTGAGTGTGTGTGTGAGTGTGTGTGTGTGTGTGTGTGTGTGTGTGTGTGTGTGTGTGTGTGTGTGTGTGTGTGTGTGTGTGTGTGTGTACGTTTTGTCTGGAGAAGTTCCACAATCAGCTTTGTGTGCAGCTACAGTCCCTTCATGAGCTTGATTATATTTGAGCAAATTGTGTGTGTGTGTGTGTGCGTGTGTGTGTGTGTGTGTGTGTGTGTGTGTGTGTGTGTGTGTGTAGACTAAGGATGGAATAATAAGAGTAACCTAAGTTGACGTTATATTAGATCTAAAAAGGCGTCTTGAGAGAAAAAGTTTAAAAAAAATAAAAAATCACATCAAAGCAGTGCAAAGCTGTGCAGTTTGTTGAGTTTCTTCAAAGGTTTATTACATATTTATCGAGTTCTCATTAAACTTTTCATTACAAGTATAGTACAAAATCCAAATGTGTGGATGTGTGGAGTGTGTAGATTACTTTAGAGGTTACAAAAGACAGAAAGAGCAAAACCGGAGAAAAATTACATATACAGATCACGTTTTTATTTTTAGCTCGTTGTGTCTCGTTTTGTGTTTGTTTACAAAACAGACAATAATGTCAACTAAGACTAGACAAAATAAAAATTAATATATGACAAGTTAAAGCAAAACAGACTATATGGGAAAATATGGGAAAACCCTTTAAATCTTTAACTTAATACATAATTGTTTTAATAAATAACTATCTAATTTGTATTAACTACATTTAATAATGAGCTACACATTACAAAGAAACTTCAAGCAACTTTTACAATATGTAAGATAAATAATTCTGGATCTAATGTATGGCTCTTATGAATCTATGAAGCTAGCATAAGTTTGTAGCATTGACTTAGTGAGCAAAAAGAATTCTGGTTGATTCTCACTTGAACTTTATAGCTGACCCAATATTAATTGTATTTCTAATGAGAGTTGGTGATATTTATGAGCTGCATTTCTTCCGAAGTAAGCTTGTTGGTGTCGATGTTAAAGCCAATCAATCATCTTTCATCTTTAAACTCATGGAGCCAAATTATTGCAAAACCAAAATGGTTATGGTACATTATGTCCATTCTTATATGCTAATAACAACAAAGATATTTTACATGTACATAACCTCTTGTTTATACTGTACCACAGGGAAACAAGACATTGTAAGAGATAGATTAATATTATTCCTAATCTTGGGGATATTGTATGGGGTAAATGTATATTAACTATCGAATGTTTCTTCATATGTGCCTCCAGGTCAGGACTCCAGGAGTTTATTGCTCAGCCTCTTCTCCTTTTTCCCTGTGGGTTCCATGCCAGGCGAGGGTTTGCCTTACTATGCAGAATGTAGGTTTGTCGATCTGCAGTGGCTTTGGATAATCTCTACCTCTACCTTTCATTACAGGCCATAGTTTTGGTGGCTGGTGGTGCAGTCCTTCTAAGGCAGGATCCTTCTGATCCTTCAGCTCTGTAGAGAATCACATGCTTAACAGTCTTGCTGTTGGTAGTCATGTTTGTGGCTTCCAGGATTTTCAGTTGCTGGAAGGCTGACTTTGCTTTGCTTTGCGTATTCATGCTCTTACATCCGCATCTGGTCATCATATCCACTATAGCCTTTGGACACACGGCTACTACACAAGGACTTTGACCTCAGTAAATGCCCCTTTGTCGCCAGTCTCTCAGTCTCATGCCCAGTCTGACCTCCACGCTAAACAGATTCACCTGATGTTAATAAACACCTAATCCCTCACTCAGCCATTTTATTGCTGAGGCCACTGTCTGCAGAACTTACCAGCTCCATCCTTCCTAGCTTCCTGAATGCGCTCTTTGAAGGGCCTCATGAGAAGACGGATTACCTGTCTTCGGCTGCGAAAGCAACCGTTTGATGTTCAGTGACGTTTCCAAGAGGCCAAAGGGCGTCTTTTGCTTGCCGCTACCAGGCCATGTTCACTTTTCAGACTTTATTTAGCATAGCATGGCTGATGTTTTTCTTTTTCTTTTAAGGAGCCAACTGATATGCACTATATCCTTAGAAGAGCTGAGCATAAAGCAGTAGTTTCTTTGAATTATAGAGGCAAAAGCTGTCTGAATGCAGGATCTATTCTTCTCTTCATGCTTAATTACCCTCTGCATCTTTCAAACATGAACTTTAATGATCAGGTGCATCTGGCTGATTTGTTTAAACATCTGAATCGGGTCTTCCTGGGACAATAACTTTTCTCTAAAATGTCTCTGACAGTAATGACAAGTGGTAAAAAAAAAAGAAGAGAGAGAAAACGCGTGTGAGAGAGAGAGAGAGAGAGAGAGAGAGAGAGAGAGAGAGAGAGAGAGAGAGAGAGAGAGAGAGAGAGAAAAGTAGCGCGCCTGATGAGGGCTGAATTTTCGCCAGAGCCTAGCTTCTGCTCACCGAGCTCTTGCTTTGACTTTCTGCTCCTCCGGGAAGCCTGTCTGAGACCTTTTGAAGTTCTTCCGCACTCTCTTTCTCCCTTGTTTTTTCTCCCTTCCTTTTCCAAACCCTTTCACATGCCAGACTTGACAGCTGTCTTAATGAAGACGTACGCTTCTGAGCCAGTCAGGTCTCCCAGGACAGGAGAACGAGAAAACGGGAAAGGGAGAGAGAATGAGTAGAGACATAGCAATGGTGGATGCTGGGTAGGGGAAAAAAAATCCATTGCATTGTTTGCCCCAAGGCAAGAAGGAAGGAAGGAAGGAAGGGATTTTCCTCCACTAGAATGTCTCAATTTCTGAAGTTCACTTCACTTTTGGAGTTTTCTCAACATCTTCCTCGACTTTCCCTCGCTCCCCACATCTAACTCAACCTAGTACATTTTATTCTTAACCTCTTCCTCTTCTCCAGTATCTTTTATGTGTAAGGGTATCAGAGGCCATGTTGTTGCTACGGAGCATGTTAATATTTGCCTCTTCCATATTTCCTCTCTCTCTCTCTCTCTCTCTCTCTCTCTCTCTCTCTCTCTCTCTCTCTCTCTCTCTCTCTCTCTCTATTTCTCTCTTTCTTTCTCAACTCTCACTCTGTCTTTCTATTATGTCATCTTATATGTAAGATGACCTGGAAAAACCTCTCAGATATTCCTGAGGATGAATTAGTGCTCCAAATATAAACAGATTTTTCTGTATTTGGATTAAAAACCTGAAGTGGGTGTAGTGAGAACAGAACGGGTGTTTTTTTTTTTACTTTCTTTTAATATTTTAACACTACTACACTTTGGATATAGAAAAATCCAAAGGCAGAAATGATAGCATGTGTCAACTAAGTGTTTTTTTTTTTAACCTGCTTTATGATTTTTTTGTTTGGACCTGCCCATGATAATTTCAACAAAAGATGTTAAATTGGTCAGAAATTATCTGAACAATTTAACAGCTTTTGCTGCCAATAAATATAAACAAACTCAGACCAGGCAGTTACTTAGTAAGTCAAGACCTCACCTTCATGCTGATTATGATGGTCACTTTTCTATGAGCTTTTTTGTTGCATCTCACATGAACCCAGTCACGATACACACCACTAAACATTCGGTGCACCTCCTATTTGTATATGTATATAGTTGTTATAGTTATATGTTATATTATGTTGCTAACTTGCTAGCTCATTGTGCAAGTTCTTTTTTCCTTCTTCAGCACTGATGATCAAATGCATGTGAGCTCAGAAAAAGAACCTAGAAAGACTGTGATTTTCTGTTCATTTTATGTTTGGAACTTATAATATTTCATAAAACAAGTGGTGTTTTTTTTTTTTTAAATACGTTATTCATTGCACGCATTAAATAAAAAAGCAGTCGTTCACCGTGTGGGTTTCTGTCCGTGGAGTTAAGAGTCAGTTCATGTAAAACAGAAACACATTTCACTTCAGGGAAATCGGTTGGCTTTCAACACCTTATATAGCCATATAATGTCAAAATTTCACCATGTCACAATCACTTCGGTCCATGTGTATGGGACAGACATGCTTGAAACCCTGGAACCCTGAAATGCTTCGTTATTCATAATTAAACATGACCGATGATTTTTTTTTTTCTCATGGTCTTCACACGCTTTCATTGATCGCATTAAAAATACTAAAAATATACTTGAAACTATGTATAATTGTCAGGCCTACATTGTTTACAGTGCATTTTTCCATTGTAGTGCTAATCAGAGATGTTAAACTGGCACCTCAGCTGGGAAATTTGGCTAACATTCAAATAAAAAACAAATGCCATTTTTTTTTTCCGCCATCTGTATTAAAACCAGTCGGGGAATGTGGAGAAGGCGAAGGTGTTGAGATGCAGAAAACATGTTCCACATGCTGAGAGCATGCTCCGATAGACGGATGAAGGTTTATGCTGAGGCCCCTGGACAGCGAGACCCTAGTTGATTCAAGCGCAATGGCTGCAATGACAGCTTGTGTCATCCCACCCGTGACAACGTTTATTTATGAGATTCGGTGTAACATGGTGACAGGGTTCACTTCCTGCCATTCGTGTGCGCACACACAGAAGCAAGAGCTGTTTTGATATATTATTTAAACTTTAAAAAAATATGTAAATTAAATAACACGTAAAACCATTTGTGGATTAGTTTGTATTGACCGAATGCGTCTATTGTATATTTAAAAAAATATATGTTTAAGATATTTTATCCTTCATTTTATATATATTTATATTTTTTGATTAATTATTTCATTTGTTTACGTATACATTTGCAATTATTTTAGGCATCACACCTAGAACTAACCTCAATTAATATTTTTATTAATTTAAATGAAATATATTATAAAATATAACAAGTATTTGTATATAAAATTAAATGTTAATTGTATTTCTAGAGTTTTGTTTTATTATTATGATTATTTACACACCAGCCATGATAGAGAGTTAATTAACGTGGAAAGCAGTGTGGGAAAGTACAGAAAGGAGTTTATTCATCGCTGCCGTCACCTGTGACATCTCTGTTTGCTGAGCAGCTCATCTCTCCTTAACCCGACGTCTGGGAACGTTCCAGTCCATGTGGCTCGACTTGTCTGTTTATTTGCTGTTCCATGCCCTAAACGGCAATCTGGTTCTGGGTCAATTCATGCAGCAGAACTAAATATACACTGCAGGTCAGAAGTATGGGGGTATAATATTACATATATATTTCTGTTTGCTTGTTTTTGTTTGTGAGTGAGGAAAAGTGAGGCAGCTGATTGAACAGCTGTTAATATGAATGTTTCACAGATGAAAACAGATAAAACACTTTTTATGAGTTAAAACAAATCATATACACTTTCAAAATATGAACAATACGCTTTGGGATGTGCTGTTATTGGGCCTGTTGTGTCTAATTTCTGGAATAATGTTCTAAAAACATAAAACATAAAAACCTTTGTCTTGTACACTTCTGTTGGTTAGAACCACAGAATGACTTTCTGACCTCATGTCTTATTAAACAACTGGAATTCTGTTTTGGTTGCCCCAAAGCTAGCGTAACATAGGGTGGGTTTGTAATGGCCTCATTATTAATGGTGGGTTTTAGTCGTCATGGGCAACCTGAAAATCTCGCCGAAGTAGTGACATGCCTGGGTCACTCCTTGAAGTTTTTGCTCTTTGAAGACTTTGTGTGATGTCACTGCGTGTTTACTGGAGCCAATTCTCTCGCCTCGAAATTGTCTTCGGCTGCGGGTCAGTGGCAGGTGAAGGGATGGAGTCGCGGTGTGGAGGAAAAAAGAAAAAAAAGAGAAGGGGATTAGGTGAACATTTGCAGAGCCATCTGTTGGCAGTGCTGTTTGCTTGTCAGCAGGTTGTCATGCCGTTCTACCAAATGAGAGAGGGAAGAGGGAATGAAACTATATAAGAACGGGAATGACCTCACGTTACGTAACATTTTTAAAATCGTCTACGTCTTTCTTTCAGACGTATGAAATAAAACTATTTTGGTGCCAAGAACTTTTCAAAATTCCTCACTGGATGAGTCAGAAGTGGTGGGCACACATCATGGGAGCAACTACAGTTCAACCCCCCAGTTTTCAGGAGCCACGTTGCATTTTTTTCAGCAATTGCAGACAAACCGCTACAGTAATTTCACACTCCTGAGAAGTACTCTGTACTTCCTTAAGTGGACTCATTTCTTTTGAAATTCAAGAGAAATCTCTGTTTGATTCGTTGGAAAATCAAGGCCATTAAATGCCCATTGACTTGAAATGAATGCAGTTCTCATCACCGCTTTCAGAAAAAGCTCGGATGCTGCTAGTTGCTAATCCAGGAAGCTGTGTCACATATGGCCTTAATGAGTGTTGCTGCTAAGTGTTGCCTGATGGACCAGAATCTGCGGTTTGGCGCTCTCGACCCCGGCCTGTCTGTTTCCGCTAGCCGCTGAATGACAGAGCTGCTTAAATGACTCGTCTGGGGAACGTTCCGGAACGCGCAGCCGTGTGCGCACATCGAGATAAGGAATTAGCTGTTGTGCTTTGACACTCACTTCTACTGGACTGCAACTGGACTAGATCTGAAGGGAATGCGAAACAGGTTGGAGTGATTGTAGAAGAAACATGACACACTAGTTTCATATCCAAAAAAGAATTCAAGATATCAGGCCCCTAAATATATGCTTTTAGGTTTAATCAAAGACTAATATTGCTGATATCGAGTCAATGCTATATAAGAGTGAAAGGATTTTTTACCAGTTTCAAAAAAAAAATAAAAAATAGCATTTTAATCCCATACTGTTCTGAACAAAATGTTATAAACCTTCATTCATTCATTTTCTACCGCTTATCCGAACTTCTCGTGATGTGCCTATCTCAGGCGTCATCGGGCATCGAGGCAGGATACACCCTGGACGGAGTGCCAACCCATCACAGGGCACACAAACACTCTCATTCACTCACACAATCACACACTACGGACAATTTTCCAGAGATGCCAATCAACCTACCATGCATGTCTTTGGACCGGGGGAGGAAACCGGAGTACCCGCAGGAAACCCCCGAGGCACGGGGAGAACATGCAAACTCCACACACACAAGGCAGAGATGGGAATCGACCCCCAACCCTGGAGGTGTGAGGCGAACATGCTAACCACTAAGCCACCGTGCCCCCCTACTGTATAAACATTCATATAATGCAAAAATATTTTTATAGTTTACAGGCTGATTAAATTAAATTATTTTTTAAAGGGAAATTTGTGCTTATTTAAGATTTATCAATATCCTCTAGTCCACCATCTTTAATCACAAGCGCTAACTTTAACTAAGAAAAGAAAATCAGACATAGTAAATGTGGACTCGGGAAGGAAACTGGAAATTGTATTGGGTTCCTTTTTCCCTCCTCTTTGATATCAAATGTATTTTCAAATTTTTTGATCACAGACTATGCATTGTATTAACAAACGATGCCTTAATACAATGCATGTTAATATAAACCTCTGATTTGTGATATTTAATATAGAGTCAAAAATTCAATTGTTATGGTTAATAATCAAAAAATTACAACAAACATTTGCCCAAAACTATAATAAATTAAAATAAAATCCATCAAGCCAACAATCAAGCCATATCTTACACCCAACATGTTTACAATGTTAATCAGCCTGAGGTATGGCTGAAGGAAAAGGAGAAGGAGCCCGGGCCCAGGGGTCTGATGCGTGATTAGCGGCTATAGGCAAAGTCTGATCAGCATCTCATCAGTATTCTTGGATCAGATCAGACTTCCCTGCACTCCCTCTCTCATTTTTAGCTTCCCCGCTGATGAAACGCTACAGTGTCTGAGAGCAACGCTGAGCACAGACTGGCCTCATCACTTTTAGATATGTGTGTGAGTGTGTGTGTGTGCGGCTGGAAAGAGAAGGATGGGCAGCTAATCAAAAAAAGCAAATAAATCAGACATTCTTAGTCCAATTGTCTTTTGTTACTTTTCATTAAAAAATAACTAAAAGGGATATCAGTAGGATGTAAATGGCAACCCAATCACCAGAGTAAAAGTGACTTTCAACTTTGTTGCCTATTATACACGTGCAGAGTCGTTTTTTTTTTCTTCTTTGAATCCCCTTTCACCATTTCCATCCTTTCTTTCGTTTCCTGCAACCTTTCCCTTCAGAGAAAACTAAAGTGCCTGGAACACAAACAAATGGTGTTTAGTCTATGGACGCGCTTGGACTTGTAAGCTAAATCCTATGATTAGTGTGTTGTCTGCAACATTGCTGAGCCATTCATGTGTCGCAGACACAACAGGAAGTAGCAGGCAGCGCAGGACAAACACAGTGCTGTAGGTCCTATATATAGATAAGCGCTTCTCTTTCATCAGGAGTTTCCTAGATCTAAGATATTAAAGGGTCATGGCCCCCTTACCACCATAACGTCCTTTCAGTAAATTGCCTGTAACTGATGGTGGACAAGCGTTCTCTGTTTTTACTCCAAGCCAGGAAAATGTGTATTTTTTGGTTTTTGTTACTGTAAAGGGTGAGTATGTGAAATGATTTGTAGAACTAAGAATCCATGAACACACAGTTTAATAGCTATAGTGTATACGTAGCGTGTTGTATAAATACACAGTGGGTAAAATTTGTGCTGTGAATATGTCTGGTGAAACTGTGATCAGCTGACAAAGCATGTGTGTGTGTCTCTAAATGTAACCCGCACCATACAAAACTGCACACACGTGTCTAGACGACTTTGAAGGGACTCTACGGGGATTGTAAGTCACTCATCTGGTGCATTTGTCAATGTTTTGACTAGGGAGTGTGTGTGAAGTAATCTTTTTTGTAGCCTTAAAACACTGCTTAGATTTTGTCAATGATGCCATGGGGTAAATACAGTATCTGTAAAAGATCCCACAGTGATTTCAGAAGATAAGGACTTTCTTGTCTTAAATGATGTCAATGTCAATGAGATGAGTAATGAGTACCCAAAGGCACTGCGATTCATGTTGAACTTCACGGACAATCACAATGAGTGAACAGTTATATTTAAATACATTGTCAAATACTTCAGAGGCTGTAAATTAATAATAGATTCTTTAAAAGGTAAAACCTTTGTTCAGAACTTTTGAATTGCTATCTGTAATCACAACATGGCTCAGCTTGGCATATCATGTGTTCACAGGTTTAACAGATTAGCCCAAAATACACAAATACCTCCAGCTACAAAGATTCTCCATTTCAACCATTCCTTTAATGGTATAAAACAGGGTGGTGTCATGGGCCCAGATTCCAACAGTGTTTTCACTATTAATCAATCATTAATAGTCAGTCAGTATAATTATAATGCACAACATCAGTGAAAAAATTAAGCAGTTTTACAATTGTAAAGAGGTTAATTAGCCACAATTCAGAATTTCACAAAATGTTTCCTTCTGCTTTTTCTGGCAGGGGCAACCGGCTGAGAAGGTCAGCCCAAACGTCTCTAACAGTGGCCACAGATTACTCTACTTGGCAGATTCCCAGAACCTACCAACTGAACTGTGTGATACCAGCAGGTCCTGGGGTCTCTTTCCCACAGTGTCTGACCACTTGGATGTTCCTTGTACAGCTTTAATGTCATCCATTTAAGCTGACCAAATCACCTCAGTTGGCTCCACGAAGTAGGCGTAGTGGCACTAGAGGATGATCAATATACCATACCATGAGGAATACTGCTGGTAACTGCATTATTCTTTTGGTCAAGTCATCGTTGTCCAGGTCCAAGGCAAGTATCAGGCCAAGACAAGTCTCAGGCCAGGACAATTCGCAGGCCAAGACAAGTCTCAAGCGTGGACATTTAGTTCTGTCCAGGTCTTAATGCTTTGAGGCCAAGTCAAGATGATTCCAAATAAAAGTTTTAGGCCATGACAATAAGCAGACCAAGATCAGAGTAGGCATATAATGGGTTATTTATAGTGCAACTATGCCGAGAGCACAAGACTTACTGCTTTATTCTATGCAAGGGTTGGTGTAATGAATTTTAAAGAGTTAACAGCCTTTGGCTTGTGGTCAGTGCTCTTCTCTACATTCTTTTCCTTTATTTCCTCTTTGTGGACCAGATTTAGTTGATCTCCTTGTGCCTGTGATCCTGTAAGACTTGACCTACCAAACCAAAGGAGCAAAGGATGAAACCATTACAAAAAGAGATGAGAGGAAAAGAGCAGTCATGCCCTGGAGGGCTGTTAGTGCTAACGTTCACATCATACTTGATCTTTTTCTTCCCATTTCTCTCAATCTGTCCTGCTCGGATTCAGTTTCCACTGCGGTTTATCGGCATGACAAATACTTTAGTTGGGGTTATGAGGTACAGTACAGTACATCTTAAAGGATTATATAAAGTGAGCTTAAGCATTGTAAACTAAAATCAGACTTTCTAACAAAAAGGACCTTTATATTTTATTCTCATTGAATAAAATTATGTAATTTCATATTACTTGCAACTGTAAGAAAAGAACATAAATAGTTCCTCTTTGTCGTTCTCTTTTTTTATAGAGTGGACCTGCATTTTTTATGGCAGACTGTGCTTGGTTTTTCACTTTTACAGACTGAGAGATGAGATCATCATGCATTCCCCAGGTTTTATTGCCCGTCATCTTAATTGTACAAGGAACTGAAAGAGCGAAGAAAGCAGCCGCTGCTTCTAAAGCACACTCCCTGGGTCATAAAAAGAGAAACAGGACTGTGAAACGTTTTTGCTTTCAAAGCATCCACCGCAGGGGATATTTTTAACAATATTCACTCACAGAATGTTTTAGCCATCAAGGTAAATCATCTACGTGAAGCATATCGCTGCACTGACACCAAATATTTCTGCATAATGTGACATAGTCTTAACCATGCTTCAGTGGATAAACTCTCCTGGATACTGTATATTCATATTCACAAGATTTCATCTTAAAGACTGTCTTATGATCATCCCAGGACTCACCAACGTTTACTATTTACACCAGAGAAACAGTGAAAGCAGTGGCGGTTCTAGGATTTTTCTGTAACAGGGGCCATTAAGGGGCCACATGTTACATTCAGGGGCCAAGTACAGGGTACATTCAAACACACAAAATAATTTATTCAGTATGGTGCAAATACATTTCGGCAGTCATTCCTTTTTCAAACGCTCGAGTGCCGGCAATTGTTTGGGGGCGTGGAATTGCATCTGGGATCGACGATTGATGAAATGGGGGCCAATCAGATTTCAGCAGGGGCCAGAGCTCTAGAACCGCCCCTGAGTGAAAGCCTTTATAGTATGTGGTGGTAATGCATGGTTTGTTGCTTAAAAGAAAGCTAGCTAGCTGATAAATTTCCTTAGCTTTCTTGTTTGGCAACGGAATGCATCCCACAGCTGAGAATTCAACAATTTAGGATATGTCAATCAGCTGAAACTGGTGTTAAATATTTGTTAGAAGGTGATACTGGTTTGTTGAAGACTTACATCATGAGGAAATTTTAAGAAATGTGCCTGATATCTCTGGGATTTGTAAAAAAAAAAAAACCTCCACCCAACAGCCATCCCCCTCCCCCTGGTCTATCCTAAAAACAATATGTGCAAATAAACATGTTGTAACTAATACTTCAGTGTGACTTCCATGTGGCTGAAGTCTCAAAGGGAGGATGAAAAGTTTACAGCAGATTGTGACAAACTAAGGGGCAGTAAAATTCAGACAGAGGTCGGACCTCTGATGCGGAGGCACTGACCCTTACGTTCAGCTAAAAGACACTCTTGAAGAGTCTCAATGAGAAACACTGCATATTGTCTGAAGGTCTAATCAGATAAATATTTGTAATCAATCAAGATTATTCAGGCGGCTTACTCGATGTGAATGAAGATATGTTGATATACACTCAGACAATGAGTGACTAGGGAAATCCTTCGTGCTCGTCAAATGGAATTACCAAAATTGAAATTGTTGTATTGCCAGTCCTTGTTGGGCGTTTAATCAAGACCATGATTCTCCACCAGATCTATATTTGAACCAAATTTTGTAAAAACTATAAGGTCTATTTGATAAAATTGTCTTTCTTATTATGCATGACATGACCAACATAGAACTGACCTCTTCAATGTGTTCAGTGTAATAAGAAATACTAAAAAAAGACCATAAGTACTACTAAAGATATTCTTAGAAAATCTGCTGCTAGTTATCAGGGAAGTCAGAGCACTGGGAGTGCTTGCCCAGGTTTCATAAAGCAAACCTTCTTATAGATTTTATAGGCCAGTGTATAGCCAGTGTTCAGTTAGGTTACCATCTGAAGCCAAATTCTCTTCCACTATGATGATTGGATGTGATGTTACGCATCTATCAGGGGACCAGTAAATGCAGGTTTACATGCTTGTACTTTTTTAGTAGAAGGTACAGGTTGTAAACCACAATGTCATGGTCTGGGTTAGGGGTCACCTTGGTCTTGTTGTCAGGGGATGGGTCACACAAGAAGAGCAGACTTTCCCATGCATCTACCTCTGGTACCTTTGCAGAGAAAAGTGATAACCAAGGATACATTGAAAGGCTATTAGTTCAATGGACTTAGAAGTACTGGCTTGTACAGTATTTGACCCAGAGATGTAACCCACACAAGTCTTCCTGATGGTCCCTGCTGATTTTATTAACAGCTGCAAGTTGCCAGTGAGAGAATATTTCATAGTACTCAGACATTCACACTTCCATTTGCGGTGATACAATGTTTCATGGCTTAGCCATACTGTATATAAGTCTTAACCCTTATCCTTTTTGCAGTTTTATAGACTTAAAATGATATAAAATGGGACTCACAGACTCAAGAGTGGAGAAGTGATGAAAGCAGAGAACAGAAAAAGAAAATATGAATAAGAACTCTCTCTCTCTCTCTCTCTCTCTCTCTCTCTCTCTCTCTCTCTCTCTCTCTCTCTCTCTCACTCTTCCCTGACTTCAGATTGTAGGCCCATTTGGGAAACAACTGCAATGTGTACTAGTGGATAGCCAGAGAGAAGGAAAAAGAAATGCAAGGTTAAGCACTTTTTAATGAGAACTGCCCTCCTAACAAGCGAGGTGAACCTATAGCAGCCTTGTGTGTACACAGACACAGAGGGAAAAATTGTGTTAGAAGCCTTGTCTAAATCAACAGTATGTTCTAGTGTCAGAATTCTGCCTATTTCACATCCTCTGTCTATTTACTACCTTCTTTGGACCATTTAGTTCAGTTTTGAGTCAATGACAAAGACAGCATGCAGTAATGAGAAACTGCATAACATAGCCTGAATTAGGCAAAATAAGGGTTATGGGAATGTGGTTTCAGACCGATTATCGTGATTAAGAGACTGGGATTAAATCCACGTGTGGCCTAGGTTACCTACTTAACTGATTGCCCATAGCAATTGTCTTTTCTACAACAAACCAGCAAGCAATTAATGTTAAATGCTCAATTTCACGTTACTATCCTATAATAGAGTTATAATCTTGATTACACATTCAGCAGGGTCTAAAAGTGTAAGACCCATTAAGACCTTTAGAACATTCATTCATTCACTCATTTTCAGTAAGCACTAATCCTGGTCAGGGTCATGGTGGATCTTGTGCTTATCTCTGGAATATACCCTGGAGTCTATTTTATGGTACTGTTCACCTAGCATAGCCAAATCCGCCTGTTAGAATGTTTTATTGGAGGTTGGAGGAAACCGGAGAACCTGTAGGAACCTGGCCCAGACAAAGAAATGATATGCAAAACCTTAAACTGTCAGTAAACTAGGGACCTTAGAACCCTGTGAGACAGAAGCACTACCTTTCAAACAAAATTTACTTATATACGTCAATCAAGCTAAGAAATATAGAAATAACAGAATATTGTACTAATGGAGTAAGCATTATATGGCCAGGTTATGGGAAGTATGGAACAAATTCACTAATATAGATTTCAGTTAGGAATCATATTGTTAAAAAAAAAGTTGACTAAGAGAATATCCTTGCTCTTAGCCTGATCCTGTCTGGATAAGGGGACATGTGTGCATTGTCAGCAGCAGCTGTGCAAAACTGTCCCCCTGGGCCATCTTTTCATAACCAACTCAATGGTAATATGAAGGACTGCCACCCAACAAGTCATGAAAACAGTGAGGAAAACAGTGCATGGATGCTTGGCACCCATGACAGACTTTTCTATGCCATTTGGGTTTTTGGTAACTGTCTTGGTCACCCATGCATGCTGACAAAATTGTGGCCCGGAATGTCTACTGAAAATCTGCATCCACTTACGTCCAAGGTGACTAGTCCCGGACTTATGCCAGGAGTACAGAAAAGAGACTTTTTTTGGGGGTCTAGATTTATTCATTGAACTCCTCTTTTCTTCTCACAGACCCAGTCTGGTTCCATTTACAATGAAATGTTCCATGTGAATGGCCATTTAAAGTGACATAGAGTACAAGACTTTTATGCACATGACAGAAAGCACCCCAGATATGGTACATTAGCTATACCATTGCGAGTGCATGCACACAGATATTGAGAATTCCTACTGAGAAAGCACATATCAAATGGTATTGTCTTATCTAAGCTTTATCATTTAGATTGCAAAAAGATATGGTCTAAATGGGTGTAATTGGTGTTTCCTAAAAGTCAGTACTATGTACTGTTGAGGTTTGCAACACCCCATAAGGCCTTTCACTATTCCCTTTTATATTATTGAGCAAATTTGTCATGTATTCAAAAAAATTGGATCTGTTTTTAAGTCTTATCTGCTTTCACAGTTTTACCAAGCCTTATCCTTGAATGAGAACACTCTCATTAGAATATGAATATAGTGGAAATGCCTTTCAGTCACCATCTTAACACTATTGAAAATCTATGCTCTGAATTAAAGAGGAAAGTCCACATGGACAAGCCTAAGAAGAGCGGACTAACAATATCTACTGTACATTACAGGAAGACACTGTAGTTGAAACTTCCCAAAGAAAAATATTAAACCATTATATTAAAGTAAAGTAAATAATTCAAGGTGTCATTAATTCAGTCACTGATACACTGTACAGCATATGCTTAAAAAACTAGCAAATAACTCGACTAGATGCTAGTCTGAATGCAAATTATAATATTTAGTAGTATTTTGTTGAAGCACAGTGTTGGGATCATCATGTTGAGAGTTACCCAAATACCATAACTCATGGAACTATAACCTGTAATTGAGCTTTCTCCTGGACCTAGTTTGTTAGCTTATTGTTCTTCATGATGCTGTGTGCTGAGACATTCTACAGTATACCAAACTCTTGGGTCATCTAGAAACATGTCTCTTTGTAATCCAATATAATTCCAATAGTTATGTGTCCATAATTCTAATATAAAAAACTAAATGTGTAAAAGGTTAAAAGGATAAATAAGTATGCAAGTTATAGTATAATCAGTCTTAGGGAAAATGGGGCATTCAGGTCCACAAAATAATGTTTGCATGATATAATTGTTATTACATAGTAAATGCATTCATTTGATTTTTGGCAATAAGTTCCACTGGCCAAAAAGAATAGACTGGAATTCCAGGAAGAATACTATTGAAAATTTACCTTTTACAAAAGAATTCAGAAAAACCAAAGACCCAAGAATTTGTATGGTATTGCATAGTTTCCCTTAGTGTTAGACAGACAAATAGCTAAGTTTCATTATAGGCTCATTTCAAACTTAAACTCTACAAACAAACATACTCTAGGATCCCCCTAAGGTTTTTTTTGTTGGCAGCCATTGAGAATTTTTAGACACTTTAATTTTTTTGTTTTGATTTCGGAGAGATATCAACATGATAACAATTATATGATCCCATTTCTCAATAGGTCAGCAACTATATAACTATCTGTAACAATTGCTAGCTTTTCACACATTTGTCTTACTATCTAACTTGTAAGGACCTTCCGCCGAAGTAATTATTAAATCAGTAAATTAATTGTAGGCTTACACCAAAACCAACCATAAAATGTTTTTGTTTTAGTTTGCTTTTGTTTTGTTTTGTTTTTTCAGTAAAACCTTCACTATATACTGTACGTACATAAAATACTTTTTTTGTGAGGACCAGCCAAACGGAGACCCCACAAGGTCTAAAATATTGGATATTTCTATCTTTGTGGACCTACACACCCACACATGCACACACTCTCTCTCTCTCTCTCTCTCTCTCTCTCACACACACACACACACACACACACACACACACACACACACACACACACACACACACACACACACACACACATATTCTGTTCTGGCCCTTTTCCATTTCCCATTGTGTTCATGCACCTGGTAGGACGTTGGACTTGTGTGTTAGAGAAGGCAGCAGGAGACCGCTGTGAACACAAGCTAGCATATGACAGCCCAGTTGGATAGAGCGTAGATGTATGTATGTGTATATGTGTGTGCCAACCACGTTTTATTTCTGTCCTAATCATATCATCCTTAGGGTGTATTTGATTGACGTATTTGATTGACGTATTTGATTGGATATGCAGATGTATGCATTCAAGCCTTCGTGCATTTCTCTTCTCTCTTTCTCTCAAGCCAAATCACATGAAACTAATGCATTATTCACTCCTGACCTCTATATATATTTGTTTGAAGTGCTGCCTGTGTGCGTTTTGTTCACATGCTTTCAAGCTCTCTTTTGAGCTCAATCCCAACCAGCACTTATTTTTTCCACCTGTGTGTATGTGTGTGCATGCATTCGTGCACATTTAAGCTCAATTTCAAACCTACATACATATAAAATCAATGTTGCCTTTGCTTCCTACCTACAGTACAGTATGTCATTTGCTTGCTTTATTAATTTCCCAGAACATATACACTGGTTATTACCACACTGGATGAAGGATAAAACAGTTCAAAGGCATTTCGCCATATAATTAAGCCCATGTATATAAGCCATAAACCATTCATTTCTACAGAGTGTAGTGTTGTGGTGTTTCTGCATTGCTGCCCTTTCTCGTCATTACACAGTAAAAAAAATGTTAGTGAGTGAAAATATCTTGAATCTTTGCCTATATAAACAGAAATGTTTTTGAGAAAATTAGATTCAATAGCTAATGTGGCATTGTGTACTTCTATCCACACTAATAGTTTTATATTAGAGTAAAAGCTAGCATAAATATCCCAAGCTGTAGGATTAGCATTGTTTATTATCATGTTGGGTTTTTCATTATGACTTAGCATGTACCGACTTGTTGTTTATGACTTTCAAAATCAGTAGCTTTTTTTTTTTTTATCTAATTCTAGCTAAGGAGAGAAATGTTTTTGTAAATTGGATTTAAGAACAAATACAAAGGATCCATACAGCAATATTTAGCACACCACCAGATTTCTGTTACAGTAACAGCTAGCATAAAACGTCCATCTTGAACGCTTTTTTGGTCACCTTACATTAGCAGAAAGCATAAGAGCGGTTCAGGTGAAATGGCTCCCTAAAGATTATTGTTACTTCACTTGCTTGATGTCCTGCTGTTTTTGCTAATCCTGCCAACTTTAAATGAACATCTATTTTTTTCAACATTTTTAGCTCACCCTGGTGACACAAATGGCTCAGATCTATTCAAGCAAGTTTGAGCGGAAGAATTCACACTACTTTTCAAACACGATCATGTGACATGCGCTAAACTCGCTTTTCTTGATTACTTATCAATAATGAATGTCAAAAGAATAATTCACGTAGTCATGTACTACACATGGAATGGTATGGTAAGATAGGTATGTGGTAAGAAGGAGAGAAAATCTAATCTTAATTTGACCGCATTAAACACAACATTTCAATGCAATTACAAGAAAACATGGTAGATAAAAAAGGTATTAATAGTATGATATAGGACAAGAATATACAAGAACTGATTTGTAACTTATCTGTTACTGTCCCTAATATGAATCTTTACTGTGATGTCTAAGATAAATAAATCAACACAATATATCAACACAAAGAATAAGTGAAAAAGTACCATCCAGTTCCTGATCTCAACCTCACCCCATGACACCAGTCTTGTCAGTGGCACTGGGGATGTTAATTAAGGAAATGATTATTAGCTAGTATGTGGTCTAGAAGAGTTGACCAGGACTTTTCTACACAGACCTAAACCTATCCTGCCTTTTCCCGCAAACGCTTAAAAAGCATTTGGTCAATCCTATCCATTCTTACAGAACGTCTGACCAATTCCACCTGCTTCTGCAAACAAATTTGCCTGATTCTGTCTGATCCTGGTAATCAATCCTCACCTGTTTGCACAGAAAGTTCAACAAATCCTAAAGACGCCCACCAAAATTTCAACCAATCCCACCTGGTTTGGTAGAAAATTTGACAAATGCCACCCATTCCCCCAAAAAAGTTCAACCGATCCCACTCGTTCCTGCCAAAAGTTCAACCAATTCCAGCTGCTCCTGCAGAAAGTTTCACAAATCCCACTCAGTTCTGCATGAATTCTGACCCATTGCACATGCTCCTGAATAAAGTTTGACCAATTCCAACCACTTCTGCTGAATGTTTCAACAATTCTGACCAGTCCCACATAAAGTTTGACAAATCCCACCTGTTCCCAAGGAACGTTTATCCAATCATGTCTGCTCCTGCAGTTATTATTGCTTGCACCTGTCCATGGTATTTTCTGACAGACTGAGTTGTTCTTGTTTCTCAAAATAGCTGACAGTCAGAGTAGAAGTGTAGATCTATTTTGTTAGGTTGTATGAGACACAGTCCAGATGCCCATCTCTAGACTTATACAGGCAGGATCTAGTAGATGGTCAGATCTACAGAGTGTATTGGGCATGATGTACTGTAGGTGCAGTTTTTCTGTCAATTGTTGATTGGATGACAGGAGTTGAGCAAGATGTGATTTATTGTTAAAGCCTTTAAATGTTGTGCATTCTGATATGCTTTTCTACTCACCACAGTCATAAAGAGTGGCTATTTGAGTTGCTATTACCTTTCTTTCATCCTTTGACCTCTCTCATCAACAAAGCATTTCCAGCTGCAGAACTTCCATTCACTGGATTTTATTTTCACTGGACTGTAATGGTTAAAGATCCGCAGGAGATCCGCAGTTTCTCAGATACTCAAACCAGCACATCTGGCAACAGCAATCATGCCATGGGGAAAGTCACTAAGATCTCATTTTTCCCAAATGTTGATTTTTGGTGTACACATTAACTTAAGCTTTTGACCTGTATCTGCATTTAAGCATCGCATTTCAGCCACGTGATTGGCTAATTTCATAAACTCATTGGACGATACAGTAAGTGTGCATACATATTGTTAGAAATTAAACAGGCTGAAAAAAGATGGTTCTTAGAGAGCCATGTTTCTCTCAGCTGTATTTCATCTACTCTATAAAAGTTTGGAGGTTTGATCATTTGTTTGTGTTTTTAATACTAGCTTTCTGTAGTCTTGACATTATTCATTCGGTCAATCTCTTACCATTTTTTCCTCTGAGCATTTGGTTTGTTGTAATCTGTTTCTGCATCAAAACTGAATGTCTTGGCAATCCATGTCCCTTTAGGACCTTTTAGCAATCTAATTTGAATTGTATTTTAGCTTTTAAATAGTGTGATTTCTTTTGTTTTCTGACCCATGGCTTGAGTTCGAATTTGTAAACCGACAGTGCTATAAACCCTGTCAGCATTTGGCAGTCCGCGTACTCTTTGCGAGATGAATTGCTCACAAGTGGAAGAGTCGAGGCAAAACCAGGGATATCGAAGAATAAAGGAAAAAGGAGTGTTTTCACACTGACATAGTGACTTTGGCCTCAATTGTATTTCTTTTTTTTTTTGTAGCCTCACATGGATAAGCTTTCGAGTCACACAATTAGCAAATACACTGATTGTCTTACCCTTTCTACCTACGTATATCTGCTAATGTACACAAAAACAGCATAGTGAATGCTCGCTACATTAAATGCATGTCAGCCAAGGCAAGCTGAGAGAAGTCTGAAATGAGCAAGTGGTACGAAAATAGTATGTGCCATCTATTGGAAAGAGATAAAAATGTCTCGTTCAGTGGAAAGTGTGTAAAAGTGTCACTGTTTCTTTCAGTGGAAAGTGTGTAAAAGTACATGACCAAACAGTCTATTTGCCTCGGAATGGTCAATGGCATGATTACAGTTAATACAAAGAATAGAAGGTCAGACAAAAATGAGTTCACCAGCAGTTAGTAGTAAATTGCTCTCGCTGCACAAACAGTGCTGTGTGTGCTAAGACCACACATAATGCCGGAAGATGCTTAGGGCGAAGTAGAGTCGTGATGTGTGTGTGTGTGTGTGTGTGTGTGTGTGTGTGTGTGTGTGTGTGTGTGTGTGTGTGTGTGTGTGTGTGTGTGTGTGTGTGTGTCTGTGTGTGTCTGTGTCTGTGTTGCATCAGATGGACTCAGCAAGAAGACAACCTGCTTTTCTGTGTCCACACACAGCACACAGATCTGCTACATAAAGAGCTGACATGTGAGGAAACATTTTACTGTAGTACTTCAACTTCTAGACACACATACCATACGTATGTATACACACACACACACACACACACACACACACACACACACACACACACACATTTGTCTTGCTATCCTTATGAGGACCTTCAATTGATATAATTATTACATTGTTTTGTTTTTGTTGTTGTCTTATCTAAGTTTTTCTCATGGGGACCATCCAAATATTCCCACACTCCATGTTCCCAACAAGACATAAAGACATGTCCATGTCCTCATACAGTACATGCATACAATATACATATCCAACATATCCAGAAAAACCTGTGTGTCCATGGAATAAAACATAATAGAACAACAGAATAATATGCTAGAATATTCACCAGTGAAGCTGAGTTACTAGTTACTTTTGATTATTTATTTATCTTCTACTATAGTAATTTCCTAATTATTATAAGATGATATTTAATGCTGAAGAATATGCCATGCTCTGTAATCATTTTATTACCATTTATTGTTAAAATGCACATTGTCACCTTACTGAGAAACTACTGGGTAAACTATCTCAGTAAATGTTACATACTGTGTAGGTTACAGAATCATCACCATATCAATATTTTTCTTTCTTTTAAGTCTTAGATTATGTGAAGCAACACAATGCGTATAACATAAAACAAATTGCTGATGTTGGTATGTTTCAGATCGAACAATGCTATAAATTCGATCTACACCCTCTGGCCAACCAGATTTCAGAATTCAACAGCACTCTGCTTGAATTTCCTCGGTATCAGCTAGAAATGCCTTGAACTGAGGTATTTTATTGATATTGCTGGAAACAATGTGACTGAAAAAAAACACACAAATTTTGCCTTTATATCTCTTTCAAATATTTGAGATACAATATATAGACAGGCATGTTTTTTTTTTTTTTCAAACCAGAACCAAAGCAATAGTATGTAATTTCCATTTCACCCACATAGACACACCTACTCAAGTGATAGATTGATTTCAATCTTCTCAGGAGCTACAATGATAACAGCTTTTTTTTTTTCTCTCTAGCATGTTTGGGCAGCTGGAAAGTAAGGGCTTGAGAAAGAAAGGAAAAAAAAAGAAAAGAGAGCATGGATTCACTTAAAAGACTTAATTAAAGGGTTCCATGTGAGGATTTCAGTCACGCTGTCCTCAGGTTACAGGAGTCCTGAATGGGCCACGAAAACTGCCAATGGGGAGTTAAGGATTCATATCAAATGTAAACATGTATTTTGGATATCTGATGTCGTGTTAGTGTTTTTGTTAAAGTGTCATAATTTGGGTCTTGAGTAAAATATGTCTTCATAAAATTATTGCATTGATTACACCTTGCACATCCTTTAAATTATGGAACATTTCATTATAAAAGATTAATCGCTCTCCAATCATTCTGCTGAAAAATGTTCTATCCAAAAGGTCGTTCTATGAAGGTCCTTCGAAAGGCTTCATCATTCTGATGTTGTTGTATGATTTGGCAGTAGGCTCCATCAAACACTTGTGTTTTTATCTTATATCTGTATAGACATCCAGATGATTCAATTGTCTAGCAGTAGTGACTCAGATTGAGTGGACTTGTAATACATTTATGGCATCAGGAACAAAACAGATCAGAACAAGTGGAGAGATAGGAGGAATGAAATGAATGAGAGTTATGTCTGTGATGGGGATCATTTTTAGTGAAGATCCCCCTTTGCGATGAATTGTGGTTAGTCATTTACTGTAAAAATAGATGATGACAGCTAGCATATGTTAGCTACATACGTGGATACACACAGTACTGTTCCCTATAGCATTTTCATTCAACACATATAGTACTTGTCAAAACAGTATAACTGAGGAAGGGGTAGTTTATTTTTGAGGTTCCCAACAAAAATCTACCAAGTGCCCTTATCCCCAAATGTTCTCAGTTCTACTTAATAGCACTTAAAGTAATACTTCATACTTTTCTGCTGTACAACAGACTTTTACTACATACCTGGGTACCTGTTTACCCAAAACTCCTTTATAATGGATTTCTATGGGCAATTGTTAAATTCCATTGCTACAAGTTTTAAATTCACATAAAAATCAGGTCTGTTTATGCTTTCAATCAATCACTAATTTCAGTTATTATCACTCAAGACTGAAAAACTCAAAGAAGCATTGATTGTTGAGGCTTCCATAAAACTTATTATACAATGAAATTTTGTTATGGGGTTTGTCAACACCTCAATAGATGTCTCTTTTCCTAGTTATAAGGAAAAGTTTCTGCTAACCAAGACAAACCTAGCATTTCAGCTTGGTGGTTAGTTAATGGTTAATAGCACTTTTAGAATGAATGCAAATGCATGATAACAATAAAAATAAACATTAACAACTAATTCAGCAAGTTAGCTAATAATCTGTAATAAACTAGCTTGCTTCTTTGACAAAAAAAAGCAAAACAAAACAAAACAACAACTCCCTAGCAGGTTTAACAAACTAATATAGAAAATGTAACTAGCTAGATAATTTAACAAATTAACAAGTCAACTAATTGAACTAATTTACAAACATGTTAGCTGAAACCAAAATACTAGAAAAATAACCAGATAGTTACTTTATCATAAAAAGTACCTAACCTGTAGAAAAACCTACTGTAGCTATTTATTTAAATAATATGAAACCAAACTAACTAGCAAAATTAGCAGAATTTACATCTTGTCCCTAGCTTGTTAAACTACAATTTTGTATAATAAAAACTAAATAAACTAAAATAGCTAATTTAAGAATGTAATGAATTTTTTTTTTACTAATTTAACAAAATGGTGTACAATCTTCTAACTAGATAATGTCCAAATGTAATGCCCTAATGTAAAAATAATGTCCAAAACACGCTAATTTAGCAAACTAATGCCCAAAATGAAATAATTAACAATACTAATATAAAAACTTAACTATCAGGTTTTTAGTAACACCTTAATGTATAAAACCTAGCTACATTAACCAGCTGTATTAAAAAATAATATATATATATATATATTTTACTGAACTTATAACTGAGATTTTCGAGTTCGAGTTTTGTAACAGTTCAAATCTCCAAATGCAATTTTTTAGGTGGACAATTTTTTTATTAGAATTTATTATTAAGTGTATAATTTAAAAAAATATATTTTTCAAGTACATTAACAATTTGCAATAGTATCCAATTGTATCTTTATAGCTTTAGAAATAGTTTACGCTAAAATTTATTATAAAGATTTTAGCCAACTAGCATGGATTGAAAATTGACCTCTCTATTATTTAACGTATTGCTACAGCACCCCTGGTGGCCATGAAAACCAATTACACCCCTAAACTCCCAACTGCTTTGTCTCACTACACCCCACAGAGCCTCAGCCCACAAAATCATAAGTTAGATTTTTTTATGAAACAGCAGGTCATTACTGGAGCTGGGTTTTAATGTCCCATCTTCATCGCTGCCATTTTTCATGTGGATGCCTTGCAGCAGCCATACGGAATTATGAGATATCTGATCTTTTGCCCCTGATGCCTTTTTTCTGATCATTCGTTTACTACAGTGTAGGATTACAACAAAAAAACAAACAGTGGAATATCTGGATCATTTATTCCAGCTGATTTGAGAGTCTGCTCCAACTGAAAAGACTGTAGAAGATTGTGATTTAATTCAGCACATCGGCTAATAATAGACAAGCGTAATCCTTGTCAAAGCAGGCTCGAGCCGCAACTTGGCGTGGGTGAGCGTGTATTTAGATGTGAGCCAGCTGAGCTCAAACCTGTAATGATTATGCAGAACGAGTGTGTTCGTGTTCAGTGTTGTGCAGAACCCCATCCCTGGATAACGCATGCATTAACAATGGCCTATAAGTGCTTCTTTGTGCTGCATGCAGCTGCTGGGGTCCTTCTGGCACACACACACACACACACACACACACACACACACACACACACACACATATATATATATACTTGTACACTTTAGCTGAAGAACATCTTAAAATGCCATTTTTTTCATTCCTTTTGCATTAACCTAAAGATGGCTTTGGGTTAAACTGAAGAATCAGATCGTCTAGTGCTGAGAGGAAGCAAAGAAATAAGGGAAGATAAAAAGAGAAAGAGTCTAGGGAACCCTTAAAATACAGGCCTTGATGTATGTCATTATAGGCAGCCGGCCTGACGCCCACACAATACCTGCTTATACCAGCCTGTATAAATTACACCTAGAACTGACAGGTGAAGGAGAGAAGGACCGTGTGTGTGTGTGTATGTGTGTGTGTGAGAGAGAGAGACAGAGAGAGAGAGTAGGGAGGCGGTAAAAGCATGCGCCTGCTAAAAATACTGCAAATCTTTCCATGTAATTGCGACAAAAAACTAGTTAGTATGGCAAAGCTGGAGGAATAATGCCATTTGGAATCAATTACGCCATCATTGCGACTGGAGCGACGGTCAAAAGCTCTGAAAATATTTGCAGAAGATTGAGTGGTGGAGATCAGCAAAAGAGAGAGAAAGAGAGAGAGAGAGAGAGAGAGAGAGAGAGAGAGAGAGAGAGAGAGAGAGAAAACGAGAAAGAGAGAGAGCAGTAATTGTCACTGAAAACCCTACTCAACAGAGAAAAATCTACGGCGAGAGGCCCAGACAGCACGATTATGGCTGTTTTTATTGCAACCAAATACGCTGGTGTGGTAATTGACAGCCTGCAGGATACGTGAAACTTTAGACAGTCAGGGGTTAGATGGAAGCTAGAGCACATATTGAGATATCAAGATGTTTAAGGATGAGTAGAGCAAAGAGACAAACAGAAAGAGAGATTGAAGGGTGTCTAACAGGTGCTCAAGGACTATTGGAAAAGAGATATCACTACAGTTGTCTGTTTATTGAGAAGAAACAAGAGTGTAAGAGAAACGTGGCCTTCTACTCCTCCTTGAGAACACAGGGTGGACCAAGCTGTTAGTGTGGATTTTGGGGTTGGGAGTAATACGATGTAAAGTTAAGCAAGAGCGAAATGTTAGGAAAGGAAAGGAACAGAAAGGAAAGCCCACATCTCAACGGGGTGTGTTTAATTTATGAAGCACGGCTTGTCGGAATTCAGCGCACGGTACGGTTGGCATTAGGAATTCGTGCCTGAGGAGAGACAGACAGAATGTGTCAATTATGATGATCCAGGGCCAGGTGTAGAAGCAGGTCATTGTGTGTGTGAAAGACAGAAGGTTCAGCACTTCATAAAAATGGCATGTCTACAAGCTACACAACCTAGCAGCAAGCAAGTTCTGTCTTCATGTTCTAAGTTTTCTCCACCCACTCTGTCAGCACCTGTCTACAGTGGCTTCCATACATGACCTCCTCTTATAGAGTGGCAATTAGACGGTCAGAGGTCAGTTGAATGGAAAACACAGCCGAGCAGAGGCGTTTAATGCCAGATAAATGCAGCCAGCCTGTCACAACATTTTCTCTGCGCCCATTCGTGGCGCCATTTCCTTTCCAAAGCACTCCGGCGTTTCCCGTCTCTGACGTCTCGGCCCTGCTAATTGATGTCTCACGGATTACAAAAGATGACTTTGTGTCCTGTCATGGACGTGGCCACACAGGACGAACGGAATGGACTACACCATGCTAAGAGCTCCTTTCAGGGTATTTCATTTAAAATTTAGATTTTGGCTTACTTATACTAAGCAGTGACACTGGAGACTCCTTCCAAAAAAAATCTCTTTCAAGGCAATAATCAGATTCAAGAGCCCTGTAGTATAAGTAAATATAATACACATGTCTAAGGGGATACTAAGGAGAAATCTGTGCTTGAGAAGAGATCGATTTTTGAGCTTCTAAACATAGTTGACCTGCCACTAAACAAAGAATTGCACCCCAGGAGAACACCAGTTACTCGTTGAACAGGGCGATAAAGTCAAACAAGATGCGGTTTGGAAGTTTTTTCCGAATGGAGCTTTGTTATTTCAGGTCAGCTGCCAACAACAGGAGCCACAGCTACATTTCAGGACTGGGAAAAATCATTTGACCAAAGTCGATCCCTGCAATCTGCCAGAAATGGGATTAGACTCAAAACCAAGGGAAACCCACTAGCTTCAATTAAGGCTTGTTTTGAATGTTTATGACTCTTTTAATGACTCTTGTGGTGAGGAGAGCCCCGTATTTTAATGTTGTGGAGGAGGAAAAAAAAGATTTCCTCGATTTCTAGTGCATGGCTTTCATGTTACTGTTCAGCATTACACTGGTGTGTGGTGTCACTGAAGGAAGCTTGAAATATACACATGTATTTGGCAATATGACTGTCACTCCTTGTCAGAATCATTGGCATCAAGATTCTAACTGTGTCCCAGCTCCAGGAGAAGAAAAATAAAATCTGAAATTGAAAATGTACATGTATTTCATGCATAGAGACTGCAATACAATACAGCTGCTGGGATACATAATTCAATCAATCAATCAATCAATCAATCAATCAATCAATCAATCAGTCAACCATTGAGTCAACCAGTGAGTCAGTAGTGTTTCATTCTAATCAATCAACTCTAATTCTAATGAATCAATCATTCAGTCAATCACTGAGTCATTAATCCAGTTTATTTAAAGGTTCAATAATTTCATTATTATCAATCAATTTATCAATTAACGAATGAGGCACTCAATCAACCAGTCAGTTGGTGAATCAGTCAGTTTGTCACTGAGTCAGTGAGTCTACCACTGTTCATTCTAATCAAGCAGTCACTCATCCAATCAACCACCAAATCATTCAAGTAATTAATCAATCAGTTAATCAGTCAATAAACCAATCAAACAATCAGTACATTAGTCAACCACCAAATTAATCAATCAGTCAATCAATGAGCCACTTAATCAATTGTCAGTCAGGTTTGCAAATTTACACAAAAATTCACAAACTCCTTTATTTTCAGTCAAAATATTGTCCAACACCGGAACAAATAAGGCTACACAAATAAATATTCCAAAATGAATGATAATGAAAGAGTTTTGTTTGAATGAATTCTATGTGATCTTGTGTTTGCGCCATCACTTTACCATAAGTATTATGGTACTGTATGCTGGGAAGGCTTTTTGGCCCACATCTACCTCCTACTACGGTTGAAAAATGCCTTTCATCTTCTTCTTTTGTTTGCTGTCCTCCCCCTCTCCCCCCCACACCGCACTTTATTTTTGTTCTCCAGCTCAAAGGACGTGTACACGTTCAAAACACCTGTTTATTTGTGCTTGAGTGTAATATTTGCAGACTCACCGTTTGTCCCTGTCGAGTGCAAACAGACAGGATACACAATGGTGACACACAACTTCAGGCCAGAACTAACATCCTAAGCTCAGATATCAGCCCACAAATGTATAAAATAAATAATAATAGCTAATGGCAGTAATTAAGGGAGCCAAACACTTTTTGGCTCCAGCCCTTAGCAATAAAGCTCAAAAGACATTGGTACAATTATCACTTTTACAAACTACAGCACTTTCTTGAGAATCATGAGAAAGAAGTATCATGACTTGATTGTAAGGTTTGAACGCCATACAAAATTCTTGGGAGTCCCATTGGTTTGTAATTATTCACTCAAGACAAAAGTCTAAATAGGCCAGACTACTGACAAGATCAACTGGGAAAATGCATATGCTTCCGTTTAGTGATACCCTTCTAAAATATATATATATAAGTTTTTGGCAGGTGTGAAAAAATGCTGTAAACAAAGAATGCTTTCAGAAATATATATAATGAGTTTTTATTTCTGTCAATTTACAAAATGCAAAGTGAGCAAACAAAAGAAAAATCTAAATCAAATCAATATTTGGTGTTACTACATTTTGCCTTCAAACCAAAAGCCCCACAGAGCCCTGAGCTCAACGTCATCGAGTGTGTCTGGGATTACATGAAGAGACAGAAGGATGTGAAAAAGCCGACATCCACAGAAGATCTGTGGTTAGTTCTCCAAGACGTTTGGACTGACCTACCAGCCGAGTTCCTTCAAAAACTGTGTGCAAGTGTACCTGGTAGAATTGCTGCTGTTTTGAAGGTAAACGCTGGTCACACCAAATATTGATTTGATTTTAATTTCTCTTTTGTTCATTCACTGCATTTTGTTCATAAAATAAATGTTTACCACTTCCATTTTTTAAAGCATTCTTTGTTTACAGCATTTTTTCACACCTGCCTAAAACTTTTGCACAGTACTGTATATATATATATATATATATATATATATATATATATATATATATATATATATATATATATATATATATATATATAAAATAATACGTATACTATAAAAAAAAATACAGTGCATAATGTGTAATACATCATTTGGGACGCCTACCATATGAAGTTATTAAAAGAAGTAGTAGAAGAAGAAGACGTACAATTCCAGTAAGGTGCCCATTTACCTTCAGCGCATGACCCCCTTTCACATCAGTCATTACTTAACTCATGACCCAGTCACCGACTTTCTTCCATAAATTCCAGTGTCCTACACATCACATTTACCCTGATTATCACACAGACCTCTGATCTTTAACCTTTGTCCCCGCTTTATTTCTTATCATATCATCTGCTACTATTTCGACTCAGTCATCACTTTAGTCCTCATTTGGTTTAATTTGTATAGTCTACCATGGCTAGCAGCCTGACTAGTGCGATCACAACAGTGACCGCTTTGATCTTTTTATCCCATGATCACAAACACATCCATCTCACACCAGCCAATTAGCCATTAACAGGCTTATCAATATTCATCTCAACCTTATCTACACACAATATCCTGAAATGGGTTAAGTAATGCAAGCAGGGTTCAGATCAAAGCCAGAGCCTGTCTTCATATTGATCACATTTCAGTCCTCAATTGTGGGTAGGTAAAAAAGACCAGATAAAAATGAACCAGAAACAAACTAAATTACAATGGCTTGCTTTTGTAAATATGGAAGAAGAAAAAAAACCAGAATACAATCATTTGTTTGCATAATAATGATCAGAAAGTGTTGATTCATTTTCTTCTAACAGTTTTTCCCGCAGCGGTTAAGGCTCTGAGTTGTTGACCGGAGGATTGAGCCCTGGCACTGCCAAGCTGCCACTATTAGGCCCCTAAGGAAGGCCCTTAACCCTCACTGCTCCAAGGGTGCTGTATCATGGATGACCCTGAGCTCTGACCCTAATCTCAAAGTTGGGATATGCAAAGGAAGAATTTCACTGTGCTGTAATATATATATGTGACAAAATAAAGGCTTCTCTCTTATACAGTACATCTTACATAAGGGCTTGTGTAATGGATGCTCCAAATAAACAAACCGTTGTTGGAAGAATCTCCAGTGTCAAAGCTTTGTAACATTAAATTAGATAATGCCACTCTATGATATTTCAAGACATTATGGCAGATTCTGTCTCTCTTGTTAGATTTCAAGGCATTTCAATTTGATCTTGTGATTGGTACATGTAGAGGGCGGTGGTAAGGGGGCAGAGTAGCTTAGTGGTTAAAGTGGCCTTGCACCACCAGGGTAGATCTCAGGGTATCTGGACAGTGGATATCATTTTGAACTTGTGATACAAGTTGTGAATGTGGTACATGTAAAGTGTGCTGGAAATGGGGCACCGTGGCTTAGTGACCTCCAAGCTTAGTGGTTAAAGTGGCCTTGCACCACCAGGGTAGATCTCAGGGTATCTGAACAGTGGATATCATTTTGAACTTGTGATACAAGTTGTGAACTTGGTACATGTAAAGTATGGTGGAAATGGGGCACCGTGGCTTAGTGACCTCCAAGTTTGGAGCCTTGATTTCTGCCTCTACTGAGGCACCAGGTGCAGTCAGTCTCAGTAGATATGGACAGTGGATTTCACATTAATCCTGTTATTGGCACATGTAGAGCATGGTGGCTTAGTGGCTTCCAGGGTTGGAGGCTTAAATCCTGCAAAGGCAACAGGTAGACCTCAGTCAAAAGATATGCATGGTATTCTGATTGGAATCTATAAATTCTCCATTAAATGGGTTTGCACCCCATCTAGTGCGTCCCGCCCACATTGTGCCTAGATCTCCCGGGATATGCTCCAGACTCACCAAAACCCTTTGCAGGATGAATATGTACAGTATGTTCTAAATATGTACACGTTGAAAGATTTAATTTTTTTTTTTTAAATAATCTTAAGAACTACACGAACACCTTAAATGTGAATATATTTGCAATCATTCTTGCCCTTTGCCTTTTATGTCGTCAAAGATTCAGGAGTATATTTATAACCAGGACCAGATGGAAGCTCATATAGAAGATTTTCCGTTATAAAATTACATTTTCAGATAGCATTGAGCAAAGAGCACCCGCCAGTCGGATTTTTATTCTGAGCCGGATTGAATTTTGCTTTTTTTTTTTCCTCTCTTTATCTTCTTCTATATCAAGCAGGGAAAGAGGTTTTGCTCCCTGCCAGTCACTTCTGATATCTCACACCTGATCTTGCACAACACTCTCACTCTCGCTCTCTCTCAATTTCTTTTCCTTTGCCCATCTCTATTTCCCTCATCAGTGTCTCTGGATCCCTCTGTCTCTGATGATGATGACGACGATGTGACCCTGGCGAGACTGTGATTGCAGCTCAGGCTGGCGCGCCACAGGGACGCGGGAACACTCGGGCACACACTGTTGCCAGGCAACCAGGTGAGAGCTGGGGTCAAACAAGCATGAGCTGCCTTTTTCCCCCTTCAGAACATGAACGTACACATTAGCACATTATCAAACATACATATTTCCTATATAATTCATCATATTAAATATTAACTTTTATTTAATTTATATGTGATGAAAGATTTTTAAACCATCTTTGTTTATTTTCAGAATTTAAAAATGCATAAAACTGACAGCACCAACTTTAAAATATTGAATCGAATACTTAAAAATTCTATTATTAATGTGACAGTTTTGCAAGTGTAATATATATATATATTTTTTTTTGTATTCAAATATGATCATCTATTATAGCAACTGTCAGAAACTGGGACGATGAGTGTATTGTTGTTATCGTCAGGTAATTATGTCGACAGTTCACCTGTTTCCCATTAATCCTAATGTGGTTGTACAATGGCACCCATCAAGGGGTGAAGTAGCAAATGAACATTTCAGTTCTCAAATTTGATGATCACAAAAAATGGACAAGTATAAAAAATTTTGTGACTCTGGATGTGGTGGATAGACAACTGGGTCAGAACTTCTCCAAAAATGTGAGGTCTTGTGGGGTGTTCCTATAGTATGATGTTCCAAGGAAGGACAACCAATGAACTGGCAACAAATGCCCAAGGCTCACTGATTCACATGGGCAGTGAAGGTTTGTCTGTTTGGTCTGATTCCAGAGAAGAGCTGCTGAAGAACTTAATGCTAGCTTTGATAGAAAGGTGTCAGAACACACAGTGCAATGTCTGAGATGTTTCGGCAGTACAAGTGGAACCTATACAATAAACAATGTTAGGCAAGTGGGTTTAATGTTATTTAATAATAAACATGTTTGACTAATGTGCTGAAGTGTTTTTTATTTATTTTTTTATTTTTTTATGAAGCAATCTCTGGGTGTCAGCTGATGGTAAAAAATAACACACTGGTCAGGGAATCATAGGGTTTAAGATAGCAATAATGAATCCTCATCATCAGTCAAATGTGCCGTGAATTGCTGATAAGTGATAAAATAAAAATAATTTTTATTCGTGGACTTTCATTGTGGATCATTTGCCAATTTTGTTAAGATTTATGTCCTACATACAGTATCTCTGCAGTTTATTTCTATTTTCGTCTGTAGGAGATACAGGGATGATTTTTTTTTTTTTCTCCCTCCATGCACTTTGGGCTAGAACAATATAGCACATCACGTAGAGAATCGATATTTTTTGAACGGGATGTCCTAGTGAAAGCTGCCAGGAGCTGAGTAAGAGATAATGTGATTAGGGTGAACAGTCGCTGTAAGCGAGCCCCTCTGTTTCTATCTCTCTCTATCTCTCTCTTCATCTTCTGTCCATTTTGGCCCACAGAGCAGCCTGACAGGACAAATTAAGAACCTCAAAGCAAAGCAACACCGTCCCTTCATCATTCCCATCTTGTTGCCTCTCTCTCTCTCTCTCTCTCTCTCTCTCTCTCTCTCTCTCTCTCTCTCTCTCTCTCTTTCTCTCTCATGCTCTTTGCCCATCTCCATTTTTATTCTCAGTTTCACTTACTCTGCTCAAGGACAATGTATGTTGATTTATACTCCAGAAAAGCAATTTGACCTCAGCTGACCTCATGCTGACAATGGCACTGACCTCTGTGCAGTGTGTATGGGCACACAATTTATTCTGCACTTACATTTGAGCCAAGTTTGAACAAATGCTTTTGTCGACAGAGTTAACTTACAGATTCCTTAAATGTATTTAATTTTATAGAACATTCAGTTTTAAAACCATTCATTGGGTAACTTAAATACATGCCAGCAACCCTAACCACGTTTAAGGCTAAAAGAATCTTATTCTTTTAGTTCAAATGCATCAATTACTGTACCCTCAGATTCCTGTCTTGGAACGATGTAAACTTTGTTGTGGTGTTTTGAGATGCTTTTATGCTCATCACGGTTGTAAGGAGTGTTTAGCCAATGTGGCCATTCTGCTGCTGCTATAGTATAAAAAGGGTTAAATAATACATATTTCTAATGAATAGGTGATCACAATCATAGAACAATCCAATAACTGGACAGGGGAGGAGACAAGAATCAAAGTTAATGTTCAATATAACAAAGCAAAAGAGAGCAGCACTTGAGAGCAAGAATTTGTGATCTGTTATCTGTTCATAGTTAAATGGTAGCCTAGTGGTTAAGCTGTTGGACTTGTGATACAACAGATGGTCATGAGTTCAACTCCCAGGTCCACAAAGCTGCCACTGCTGGGCCCGTGAGCAAGACCCTTAACCCTCAATTGTATAAATTGAAGTAAAATGTAAGTCACTCTGGATAAGGGTGTCTGCTTAATAGGGTAAATGTAGAATGTATGTCGAATGTAAATGAAACAAGCTAGCTCCTGTTATCGAGCTAATTTATGTTGTAACACAAATAAACAGTTGTTTTCTCATCAGCTTATCTCTCTAACTAGACTAAGTGTGTCATGTCGCACTTAGAAAGCAGAAAGCACTCTATGCTGAAATCTATCCTGTGTCGGAAAAATATTTATAATAAACTCTCTTACAAGCATCACACTTTGATTCTGAGACAGCATGAAGCAACTGTAGATGGAGCCGCACTGTACTGTATGTATACAGGTGTGTATATAAAGAGTGAGAATTACTCTTCGCAGACAGAAAATGACAAAGAGGTGGCCGGTAATCTCTGAGAATGTCACCTCCGTCAACATCTCCCGGCGAGCAAAGCCTTTCTTCGTTTGATAAAATCCAAGGAAAACACGCTTGCACAAGAGAAAGAGAAAGAGAAATTTGAATTTTGTATGAGATCAGATTGCACAGTCATGCTGACCATACACTTTCCACACTATATACTAACACAACGTGACACAAGGACATGACGACTGGTGAAGAATTCATGTGGATTTCGTTCATGGTCAGGTTGCAGACACACAGACAAATCAAGCAGTCATGCAGAGGACTCGGACCAGATAAGCAGATAAACAGGAAGCAACCGAGCACAAAATGTTACTTGCTTATTCCAACAAGACCTTGTTCATGTTGAAAGTCTTGGTATATCTGGATCTGTTTGCTGCTAGTGATAGCTTTTCATTCATTTCATGCCCACTGCTCCGGGTGTGTGTTCACGGTGTGTGTGTGTTCACTGCTGTGTGTGTGCACTTTGGATGGGTTAAATGCAGAGAACGAATTCTGAGTATGGGTCACCGTACTTAGCCGTATGTCACTTCAATTTGTGATTGGTACGTGCCTTAACTCATCATAAATCTCGCAGTAATATCTACATTAAAATAAATTAAAATATTTAATACATAAAAATTCTGAACTAATCATGTATTGTTTTTGTAAAGTGTTACCGAGGAGTAAAATACTTTGTGACATGCTGTTTTGGGTGGAAACAGTATAGGCATGAATTCTAGCATTGGAGCTCGGACAGTTCCTTGCCAGACCACCAGAGGGGGGCTGCTGGGTTTTTCATCGCATGCCTTATTATTTCTATTTGGGCGGTGCTGTGCCCTTACCTGTCCCATGTTCCCACCATTGCACCTGTTACTTCCCACCAATGTCCTATTTACTGTATGCCTGTTCTGTTCTCTTTGTGTTTGTTAGTCATTATCGTGGTGAATCTCTATGTTAGTGTTGTTGTTCTGATCTGTTAACGTTGACATGCCCAGGTTATGTTTTGTATGGTTTCCTTAAATAAATGTTGTACGCACTGGAATCCTGCACTTGGGTCTGAATCGCAATTGGGGATGTTAGAGCCAATGGCGGAGATCAGGGTTCGATCCCACCAGCAGTGCCGGTCTCCGTCCAGTATGTTACAGGCACCATTTGCGTGTTTTATTTTTTCGCTTTAATCGTAGGTCGGTGGAACAGAAATGTCAATTCTGTTCCAATTTTCGATGGATGGCGTTTTTACTGACCATGACACTTTGCAACACTGTTTGATAAAAGCTTTTCACACATCTCAAATCTGCTACAGGTCTGTCCTTTTGCTAAAAATTGAAAAAGATGCGCTTTTCGGTTCTTAACAAGCTGTGAAAGCATGGCCAGAATGTAGGGGAGATGGAAACAATAAATAGCTGAGCTCCGAGTGAATGTCTTCGACCTCTGTCAAAGTTATGAGCTTAGTCTTTATGTAAGGAATAAAGCATAATACATGAAAAGAATATATTACATGAAATTGATTAGTGACAGGGAGGTGTGTCGAAGAGGAGTTACTGTTTCCAAGTTGATTGATGTGTATTAATCCTCTTATACTAACACAATTTGCCTTAATGATCCACTGATCATTGATTTCAATAGTTTCTAACCAATTACCTCCCAGAGTTAAGCAGAGACCATAGATGGGAGGTGTCAATGTCTTCATTTTTGGTAGAAGTCATATGATCATGACACACACCTTTACTGACTTGACTGTCTGTAACTGACTACGTGGATCAATGCTTGACAGAATGTGGACAGAAAAGGTAGAAAACAAGACAACGAGTAAAAAAGAGAATGGCCATTGTTGGTCCATCAGGACCGAAAGCCATTTAGCCACCTTGCCAACATTGACCTATTTCTAGGGAACACCCACCCATGTCGGATCACCCACTATCGCTTGGGTATAACAGACATTATACTGTACAGATTGTTTCTACATTAACCTGTAAGAACATTACCATTTACCACCTCTGTGGTTAACATTTATAAGCTTTTGTATAAATGTTTTGTATAGGGAAGTACTCAGGCAGCAATCTGTGTGCCAATGTCATTTTTTCCATTGACTTTCAGCCACCTTTAAATCCACCTTGCCAGCATAAGTTCAACATTGGCCAAATGTCAACCATTTTGCTGTGTCTTCCTGCCAATGCTGGGTCACCAGCGCCAACAGATGTTCGGCTATCTTGCCAACATCGGCCATTATTTGGATTAATGCTTGCTTACGATGTGCTGTTTTCTGAAGTCTAATGTTGTCTAATGTTAAATAGGTGACATATACTGTAAGTGCCTTTTTCTTAATCATCATCTTCCTCTTGTTCTATTCATTTCCTTTGTGAAATAGGACTTAATGTATCACCCAAAAAGTTTTACACTTTTCACCTATAACATGTAAATAATTTTGACCACATATGTGGCTAACATTTAGAAGCTTTTGCTGGACTCTTGCTTTCATAAGGTAGTAATCTGGGTGCCAGTGTAATTTTTTCATTGACTTTCAGCCACTATTAAATCCACATTGCCAACATAAGCTCAGCATTGGCCCAGTGTCAGCCATTTAGTTGTGTCCATTGGCCAGTGCTGGGCCATCAGGGCCCATAGACATTCAGCCACTTTGCCAACATCGGCTGTTTTTCTGGTTCAACATTGGCTTAAAATGAGCCATACAGTATTCTTGGATCAAATTTGTCCACCTTTTAGTCCACTTGAACCAAAATGAAATACCAACCAGGCCATGTACATCCAGACAATATTCCAACTTTGAGGTCAAGATGGCTGATGAAGAATTAATGTAGCTTTCACTCCAGATTACAGAATGCATATGTACAAACACAGTAACACACATACAGAGTGTTGTTTGGGTATCCAATCAGCCAATCATGAGGCAGCAGAACAATACATCATATCATAGAGGTCAGTGAGTGTGGGTTCACACTTCTTTAGTAACAAATAACTTAGAGCGGCTGTACGGAGGATGCCCCAAATCTTAAGTTTTGAAACACTACTATGTGGGCACGGTCACAATTAGCACATTTTTTTTCTCACACCTCCAGGGATTGGGGCTTTATTCCTGCCTCCACAGTGTTTTTGCATGTTCTATGTTTTCATGTAACCTGTACTATCAGGGTTCCTCCCACAATCCAAAGATTTTCACCTTTAAATTGTCTGTAGCGTGTGAAAGGGTGCATGTGTTCAGTACAGAAGATAGTGAAGCTTGGGCTAGTGAAGCTTTCTGTACTGAAGGTTGTATATATAGCTATACATTTTCAATACAATCACTCTTGAGCTTGCGCTAAACTAGGAATCTGGAATGAGATCAGACTGACACCAACCATGCACTTTCACACAATATTCGAACACAGAGGACTAAACGGCTGGTGAGGAATTCATGTGGCTTTCACTCATGATCAGATTACAGACTGCAGACACACAAACACATACAGTCATGCAAAGGACTCATACCAGATGTGAGATAAACAATAAGAGACAGACTGAAAAGCATTTTCTGTGGGAGTACTATCCTTATTCCGTCGATTGATCAAAACCAAACACATGGCACATGAAATAACACTCAAAGAATTCTACGATTAGGGCATTTAGGTCTGGCCATCTCTGCTTAGACTGCTCTCTATAACCTGGACCCGGGTAAGCAGATGCAAATGAAGGATTGATGGATGGATGGATGGAGTAACAGTTTAAAAGGTACACCAGGTAATGCATACGTACTAAAAGTACACCTTGAAGGCACCACCCCAGTGACCAACCTTTTTTTTTCTTTTCTTTTTTTTTTGGTAAAAATGTGCTCATTTTAGAATATTTGTTCCTCATGAGTTGCTACCTGGCTTTAAATTTCGCTAGGTTAATTTCTGATTACTCTGATTATTCTAAAATTGAATAGTTGCTGCTAGGAAAGCAAATGAAGTGGCCACTTGGTTCAGGTCAAGCATTTTGTTTTGTCTAGTTTAGTTTAATGTTTTGTTTTGTTTTGTCTAGTTTAGTTTAATGCAATTAACTTGGGCTTGGATTATTGTGTCTAAATCGTGAATCAGTCTTTACTCATGCTCACATTTATCTCACCTGAAATAGACTCAGGTCTTGACTAAATTTTATCTACTTCTCATCTTAAACCGATTCAGACTGTTAAGTGTACTTCACAATGCACTTCCTGCTGAGAAATGGCACCGTCACATTTTTCATATCAAGCTGTAAGCAATCCTTAATTGTAAGACTATCTCTTCATAAATGTTAGTAGTATCAGTATTACTACAAAGCAGGTACCTTAAGCTACAGTTTCCACTGCAGCTGAGCACACTGATACAAGAACAGAGGAACCCAAGGGACTAAAAAAAAAAGGTTGGCGAGTTCTTTGTGAGAGAGGAAGTAAGTAATTGTGAGCCCTATGCATCATTAACGAACCCAATCCTCCTGATGAGGCGTGTGTGCCCAGGAGGAAGTGGATCTGAAATCGTAAGATCGGCTCAGGCTTAAAATATGTCACATGTAATAAGTGTTAACGATAATGGTGTATACACACAGGTACTATAAGGCTCTCAACAGCTAAGCGCTTCATTTTACTTTTAGATAAATGAATGCCAGGGACTGCTGCATTGTGTTCTTGTTTAAAAAAAATCCACTTGGAAAAAAGTTAATGTGGCTGTATGATTAAATGAGCAATTAGCAATACATCCAATTAAAAGTGTGTGTCTGTGTGTGCATGTCTGTTTTAGACTACTGTGGATGGAAAGATAGCGAAGTCATTATTCTCTCACGTCTTTGGATCAAAACTGGAGAATAGCTGATGGTTGGTGTAGCCGACAAATGAGCTTTGAATTAGTGTTTATTCAATAAATTACCAAATCAACTTGGTGGTTTATAGTATATTTTTGGTCAAGATCAATGAATGCAATGACATTTAGTCCTGATCATGTAAAAAAAAAAAAGTCAAATGTTTTATGAAAATATGAAGCAACCTGGTGCAACGACTACCAATGGGAGAGAAGACATTAGAGTGCACTTCTTCTTCATCTTGTATTATATAATGCATCGTACACTGGTTCATTTTAGATACAAACGGAAAATCTTCCTCCAGAATGTTTAATTTTAACGGAAAGAAATGGTAGAAATGTTTAGATATGTTATTACTATGGCAACCAGTAAAAGGACTTCATTGCACAGTGACTCGCAACTGTGTGAGAATGTAGCTTCGACGTAGCTAACGCAACAGTTTAAAGCAACAATGTTTGTTTTTAGCACAAAATTATTAAATCCGGTTAGGTTACTGTTAAAGATCACAGGAAGAAGAAAAGTCTCTCATTTGTTTACTGATGTTTTGGTGTTGATGGAGGTAATTAAATAATTAAGGTAAGTTAATAATTAGAATGTATTTCATGTTGTACTACATACTAGTTCTTAACCGGTTCTTAGGTTCTTAATAAACTCACATTAAAACAACCGTCACAAGAGGAACCAATAATCTGAATTCTATTGTTGAAGAGAGCTTGAATGCTAAATGCTAAACCATATCTTGAAATCCTTCATCGTCGTCATCATCATTATCTCAAATTCTGCTAAGGAATCAAAGTGTCCTGTGCTACACTTTACATGTATACATATAAAGTGAAAAAAGAAAATGTGGCACACATCTGGATACGCACTTTTTCAAAACACAGAGAAGGGGGAGAGGAAAAATAAAGAAGAAGAAAAGTCACCGAAGTTGTCCACACAGGGGCTTGTCTGACAAAAACAATACGGGTGAATGATTGTGCCATCGAGGCCCACAGACATTAAAGCTTCATCTGTCACGGCGCAGGCGTTTGTGAAAATGACGGAAATCTGGAAGTCATTTTACCAGCAATGGCGAAAAACAGAGAGAGAGAGAGAGAGAGAGAGAGAGAGAGAGAGAGAAGTAGGTCAGGAGCAGGACGTGCAAATAAATCAGCAGTCAAAGGATCATTACGCTTAAATAATCCTATTACAGAATCACAAACGCAGCAGCACACCTGGGTGTGACCACCTGGGTGTCAGCGGCAGTCTAAGTCAATAGAGGCAATTCGAGGCACTTTGACAAAACACACATTCTCATACAAATGTAAGAAGTCCACTCAAGCGCTCAATCACACCGAGGTATGCTCACTTGCACATTTGCTCGATTTACACACACCCTCAAGCGTAACCTGTATCGTTTTCAAAACCGTCCGAAACAAAAAGAAGAAGAACAAAAAAAAAAATCACTGTTTTTAGCGGATCGAAAACATAGACTCTTCTCTTTTTTCGAATAAACCATACCACAGGTAACCCAATCTGGCTCAGTGGAGTCACGGATTAAAAAGTGCAATCCATTTTATACTGTGACCCCTCTGTGGCCTTGGTTGGATGATGGTTTTTCTTAAATAAGGTGGTGGTCTGTCCTTGTCCTATGTGTGTATGATTTTTTTTTTTTTGAAAAGCATGAAAAATAATCCAGTCTGTGGATTATTTTTTTAGTTTCTAACCACGTATTATGCATAGGCCAAAGAAAGTTTGTTTTTAATGTGGACTGCATTGTGCTTTGGGTTTATGAATAGCTGAGAGAATGACGTTTCTTATACTGGATGAAACTGAGACTTGGTTGATTCTGATTGGTCCAAAGGTATTGATTCTCATTCCGATATGTTATTATTTCAATAAAGGTTTGTTTTTTAACCATAAAAATGTTAATAACTGAAAGAAAGAAAGAAAGAAAGAAAGAAAGAAAGAAAGAAAGAAAGAAAGAAAGAAAGACTCACTCTTTTTGAGGAGCTGAATCAAGAGTCTAGTTGTTCGGATGAATCAAAACATTCACTGGCACCAACTAGTGGTGTAATGATGCAAACGAACTGGAATGAGTCTTTTTGGTGAGTCGAAATCAAATTGATTTGAGTCACTGGGTATCAAGACAACTGTTGGTGTGATGATGCAATCAGTGAACCAATCTGGACAAATCTTTTCCAAAAAAGATTCGAGTCTCTGAGGTAAATTCAAATGACCACCAATGTACTGATCTATAAAAAGTTCACATTCGTTGTGCTCATTACGCCACACTTTTTTCTCATGAAGTTAATAAAGCCATACATCTGATCCATCAACGTATCTGTGATTTATCCTTCCGTCCACTTCGCTGTGTTAGAAAACGATTCAACAGCATCTGACCAATCAGACTGCAGAATGAGGTGTATCTGCAGTCGTTTTTTACGGATTGGATTACAAAATGAAACAATGTGTTATGAGTCGAATCGGTCATGCTAAACACATAGCATTGTTTCTAGGTCCATGGCAAAAGAAAGATGAAAGATACCTTGTCATTGCAGGTGAGGGGAAGAGAGCCGATACTCTGGTACGAGTATAGTATGAAGCCGTAGAGGCCTGGCAGCGATACTATCTCCGGCTTCAATAAAGCCCAATGAGCTCATGTAATTTAGATTAATAAGGGGGGCTTTTCCCTGCTTGGAGCTCTGCCCAACAGCTCCCTCAAGCATTCGCTGCTGAATTGACTATTTTTCCTTCGTCCTTCTCTCAGGCTTCTTTGCATCTCAATAGCTGCATTCCAGGCTCCTATTTCTCTCCTTCCTTTGCCTCCAGAGCACTCTCTCGTCTCCTCTACTGTCTTGAAAATGCTTGCTTTGTGGTCACTTTACCTTGAAAGAGAATGCCCGCCGTCTCCGACGTCCAAGAGCAACAGAAGAACGTTTTTTTTTGTTGTTTTTTTTAAATTAAAAAAAAAAAAAACGTTCTGAAGAGTTCTCCAGCTCTGGCCATTTATTTATTCATGAGGGAGTGCGTAAATGTTTGCGTAAGCCACGTTCAATTAAATGTCTTTGGATCACGATCATAAAATCAAGGAATTATCTGTGCAACTCTCTGGGTTACAGGATCTTACAGGATAAAATATGGAAAGGGGTGAATACTTATTCACGGCACTGTGTATTAGTGAGGAATCGATACAAAAGACATAGAGGTCAGTATTTGGCGCTGGGCTGATTAGAATAAAAAAAAAGTACATATTTTAGAATAAATTCCAAAGGGTTTGTCTTGGAGCCTGATTGTTAGAACATATTGTACCTCATGCTCATCCTACGCTCTTGATTTAATGTAATTATCTTAAATCTTCACCAACTGCGATTCAGCAAGAGCACCATATTCTGTTTCAGTGCATCATGAGAACTCCAGAGCGGCAGGAACGAGACAGACAAGGAGAACATACATTCCACTCTGATTGGAGGCTTTGTAAATAAATCCCTTTACCTCTGCAGTCCAAAAAAAAAAAGACGAGTAGTGAGATTTAGTTTGTGCCTGGGGAAGAAGCAGAGGAAGGATTACACTTCTGGACATAAGGAACACACGGGACACATAAGATAGGGTTAGGATGCAGACAGTTATATTCATCTCTTGGGAAAGAATTAGAAAAGAAATAGTTCTCCACTCTTGTATTTTTTATTCTTATTTTTTTCAAAGATACGTTTCTGAAAATAACACTGCAAAATTTTCTGTTCGCATACCATTTGTTGTCTTGCCAAATAGTTCTATCGTGTGGTACACAAATCACGTAGTCCAAATATGGGCAGAAAACACAACCTATTTTTAAAGATTCACATCATCGACTCACATTATCTCAAAACCTGTCTAAACAACTGTCTACTGCCATTCTAGAGATCCTGTGTACTATTATACAGACATGTCAGGATTTAATATCAAATAACATTTTTACTGAGCACTTCTGAGTAAAAACATGGTAAAAGACAGGTATTTGTAGGGACTGGGGAAAAAGGCCCAGACGTATGAGGAAGAAATAAATATATATGAATAATTAAATGTTAAATTAAAAGAAAATTCTGGTCAGAGAAGTAGCAGTAGAGCATAGCAACAGACTACGGACTAAAGCGCTGTTGCTTTGCCCAGCACTAAACCCTGCTGTATCACTCTCCTCAGAAAGAGGCTAAAACTCTAAAGCTCTGCTGTATCACTCTCCTCAGAAAGAGGCTAAAACTCTAAAGCTCTGCTGTATCACTCTCCTCAGAAAGAGGCTAAAACTCTAAAGCTCTGCTGCATCACTCTCCTCAGGTAGAGGCTAAAGCACTAAACCCTGCTGTATCACTCTCCTCTTGAAGAGGCTTAAACAATAAAGCTCTGCTGCATCACTAGACTCAGGTAGAGGCTTAAACACTAAAGCTCTGCTGCATCATTCTCCTCAGGAAGAGGCTTAAACACTAAAGCTCTGCTGCATCACTAGACTCAGGTAGAGGCTAAAGCACCAAAGCTTTGCTGCATCACTCTCCTCAGGTAGAGGCTAAAGCACTAAACCCTGCTGTGTCACTCTCCTCTGGAAGAGGCTTAAACACTAAAGCTCTGCTGCATCACTCGACTCAAGTAGAGGCTAAAGCACTAAAGTGCCACTGCATTAATCTCTATAGGCCAAGACTAAAGCGATGCTGCATCACCTTTTGGATAAAGCCTAAAAGACTAACGCTCCGCTGCATCACTCTTTAAGTAGAGAATTAAGCTCTGTCATTTTTTAAGTACAATCTAAAGCAATAAAGTGCAGCAGCATCAATAACTTTAGGTACAGACTAAAGCACTAAAGTGCCACTGCATTAATCTCTATAGACTAAAGCTCTGCTGCATCACTCTTAGGTAGAGACTAAAGCTCTGCTGCATCACTCTTAGGTAGAGACTAAAGCTCTGCTGCATCACTCTTAGGTAGAGACTAAAGCTCTGCTGCATCACTCTTAGGTAGCGACTAAATCTCTGCTGC